>NC_046161.1:63970957-64113457 GCF_011064425.1 Rattus rattus | reverse complement strand
CTGTCTGCTAATTAATTGACACGCTCCTGAATATTCATACGAGCTAGCACCAATACGTTCCTAATTGCACCGTGGAACTGATCTCAGAGGAAAGTAAACCGCCAAAGACTTAATTAAAATAATGTATTCCAGATCCAGGACAAGATAAGACATTTGCCTTGAGGCACGCTAAGGAAGTGGCACCTGGTTGGTGGAGGGGAAAGATATCAAACGCCCAAGCCTGGCCTGGCATAGGTGGTTGAGGGAGGGTATGCAGTATCAGATACCAGAGCTGGGCGCCGAGACCGAACCCGGTGACCGAGGAGGCGTGGCTCCCAGATGTGTTCCTGCTCCTGCTGCCCTTTGCCCTCTACAGCAGGACGAGTCAAACGGTGTAGACCCGGACGCCAGTGCTTTCTCCCTGCCTTTCCCAGGCTGGTCCCAGATAGTCTCTGGAGGCACACGGGAAAACATTGTTAGTCTGGAAATTCCTGGAGAAACTTTATATCCAGGGGTTGTCGACGCATCAACAACCCCAAGTCCTTCAACCAGGTTGCGATCTGTGTTGGGGGGGGGGTAGTCGCTGACGCTTCTCTTTGGGAAAAGGCGACAGCTGGGGGAAGGTGTCTGGATGGTATGGTGGCACTGTCCTCGGTCTCTCTCCCGGGTTCTACTCCGCGAGGAAGTGCTCTGGCTACCACTAACCGCAAAGCTACAAGCTACTGGGCGCAGGCTCTTTTTTTTTCCTGCTTGAGTCCAGAGCGCGTCACATTCCTGCAGATCTTGCTACATCGCCGAGTAGGAGAAATAACTGCAGACCCGCTTCTAGGCTACAACTCCCAGCCATTTTTACCAGCGAAGAGAAATGACGTGCGTTCTTAAGAAGACTTCCCCCACCCCACCCCTACTTTTTAGAAAAAAAAAATCACCACAGGTTTAAAACTAAAGAGTTTATTTGAAAGCATACAAATGCGTATTTATTATACATATGTAGGCATTAACAATGTAAATTACACCGCCAGCAGTTGCCGGTTGTTTATTCATTAGATCTTTAGAAAATCTACATTGCCTCCAGATAGCTCGATGATAATGTGAAATACACAAGCAGTTTACATAACCGGCTTCTCCACGGAGCTCCGCGCACTGCCACTCGGAGTCATCAACAGGTCGCCCGTGAGAGGACTTGATCAAAGGAAAACATAAGTTTGCTAGCACGGCCAGAGATGTGAGATCCTTTTAGTAAGCGGTGTGGGACATGGAGGGTAACGCCTGGCTCGCCTACTTTACCCCCTAGTGTGGTGCCTAACCCACCCTCTCCCACCCCCATTTTTTGTTGCAATAAAAAAAAAAATCGGAATATAGAACATAGGGGACGGAAAGAAGACGGATACCCAAGCTCTGGCTATTCCGGAGTGTGTCTTAAAAAACGATGGACCCAAACTGTTTTGAAGCTGCAAGGAGAAGCTCACAAGGAATAGACAGCCCACCTAATCAAAGAGACGCCGCCAGCTCCCTCAAACAAATAGGCGGTGGCCGCCATAAAAAAAAAAAAAAAATGGTCGTCACTCCAAAGAAAATCACCTCTTTAGAATCATAGAACGCTCCACGGTTCTAGATTTATCTAGAGGCTGGAGAAGGAACTGTTGGAAAAGGTGATAGCCACGGTATTAATGCTTACTTTAAAAAATCTTTCCCAAATAAAAACTTTTACATGTAAATAAAACTACATGCAAAGACGTGTGTAGAGGCACTTTACTTGATTCTCAGGGACCGGCGCCGGTCAAAATGGAAGGTCGGATTCTCCTGTAACAAACTGGCGGGTTGATGATATATCTGACACTGCCCACCTACCTGCTTCAGCTTACTGCTTAGCTGCTGAGGTGGACTAGTTTATGGTGCGCTCAAGGGGTGGGGTGGGAGGTTCGGACCTTTTGTTTCCTGCCCCCCCCATCCTCCTCCTGCCCCTGCCTTCTTTCTTCCTTTGGCAATTAAGCGTGTTGAGTACCTTAGAGAAAGCCCCCCCCCCCAGGGCTGTGCTCCAGGAAGGGGACAATAGTTTGGTAGTGGAATAGAAGCTTCCTTCTAGAGGGGAGAACAGAGAAAGTAGAAAGGAAAAAGAAAAAAAGGGAGGCTACGCAAAGGACAGGCACACTCAGGGCAGCTAGATCCCAACTGTGACCCACCACTGAGCCCCGGGGCGTCTGGAAAGTCCGCAGGAGGTGCAGGGTAGTGAGATCCCAGAGGGTGATGCGCCCCGGACTTTCAGCTCCCTTGGCAAGATGTAGCCCTAGTCCCAGGTGAGCTTCAACGGAGCGGAAGAACTCCGGCCGCCCCCGGGACTGCCAGCCTCCAGAGGCCAAGCTGGCCCCTCCAAGCCCCGCCCCCAGCCATTCTTTGCTGGGGGAAGGCCCAGAGGATCAGCGGCTTTCTTTTCTCCCTTTTTCTTTTTCAGCCTTCTTTGTGGGTGGCAGCTCAGCGGGGGATACGTGCACACACACACACACACACACACACACACACACACACACACACACACACACACAAAGTGGGGTGGGGGAGAGATAATGAGTGAATAAATGAATAGTTTTAACCTAACCAGGAACGCCAAGAGTTACTCCATCTGAAAGCTGTAGGGGTTTTCAAGAGAGATCCGTTTCTGCTATTAAGAAAACCCATACTGCACAGGGCAACCCCGTTTAAGCCTCCACCGCAGCCTGAATAAACCAAACAAAGCAGGGTTTTAAGTCTGGCGACCCACAGGTTGCCAGTTTTCAAAACAAATTAAAGAAGGTTTGGTGTGGTGGGTTGCAATCAAAATAAAAATAGGATGCGTGCAAAAGATTCCGCATTTCAAAAGTCCGCGGTCCCCCTTAATCAATCGTATTCAAGCTTTAAAAGTTCTGTGTCAGTCCTCCTTCCCCATAGCACATTCAAAGAAAGTTGGGGGGGGGGGAGACCGTTTCCCTGTTTAACTGCTGGCAAATTTTCTGAAAGTAAAAACAAAACCAAAATTAAAAAAAATCATCTTTTGCAACCCTCCCCATAATATTTTAAGAATACGGTGCCTAGCCAGACAGCCTAGTTTTGTTTTTTTTTTTTAAATCTAAGCAAACAAATACTTCTCAACAAAGAGGTTGATTTGAAAAGAGGGTGATTTTTCTACCCTTCCCTCTAGAAGAAAAAAAAAAAAAAGACCCTTCGCTCCACCCTGCTATTAAACAAAACACAATACCTTTTTCTGGGTGGTACTGCACAGAAGTTGATTCAGTTTTGACAATGTTGTTTAGCTATCATTCGCTATTTTGAATGAATGGAAGCAATCCCGGCTTTTACAACATTTGTTTCCTATTATGGAGAGGTGCAGCAGTTGAGGGCACACATGTGAAAGTGGCTGTTTGATTCTCTTTTTCATCCCCCTGACCCTGCTTTTGTCCCTCCTCACCCTGGGAATGTCACGCCTGGATACTTCACTTTGAGCTGCTGGAGAAAGTGGCTTTGTTACTCCCTTTTAGACATACACGAAATTGTTCTCTTTCCCCTGCTGTAAAAGATACTTCACATCGGGACTCAGTTCACAAGTGCAATGCAATTTGGCTTAGTCCAACCTTTGTTCTGCTTGTACAAATGAGCGAACAGTGCACACATTATACAGTTGATCCACTGCTGTCTTAACCCCGGAGTTAGGGGCTGGGAGAAAAAGCAAGTTAATCCCTTCAATACCAAGGTAGCTTTAGCAATATTCCCTCCAATAAAAATAATAGCTTGGAGTTCCGTCTTCGATTTCACACAGTGCAAAGCAAAACTTAAGGGGGAGGGGGCTAGTCGCCAAACTCGCAGAAATTCTTCCAGGGATATTTGGCAAGTGCTTTTTAGACAGACACATACACACACACACACACACACACACACACACACACACACACTGTCAGGCTCGGTAAAGCTCAGATGAAAGCTATGCAACTGTTTGTGTAGAGATTTGATTTGGACACCAAGGTTTTAAGCTGTGAGGTCTCCGAGCGAGCGATCCACAAGCAAAGCGAGCACCAAATAGTATTTAGCAAACTGATCCCAAATAGAGGGCATTGTATTGAGCAGGGAAAAGAGCTGTTTTCTTCACGGGCATTGAAATCGCCTGCTCCCTGTTAAGGAAGGTTGTCCCATTTTAGGACTGGGGGTGGTGCAGCAGAAGTTGCGCCCATCTTTAGCTACTATTTGTTTTATGCCTTGGTGGAAGGGAAAGCCAGGCCTCTGGTATTCTACACCTTGGGGCAGCTACTGACGATAACTGGGTAATATGTCCTGGGCGTGGTCATTCAACTCATTTTCCCTCCTGACCCAACGAGAAAGAGTGACACAGCCAGAGGTCTCAGTTTCCTGGTGGGAAAATTTTCCTGGTGGGCACTAAGGGATTGGAGCGACACCCCTGAAATCGATCTTATCTGTTGGGATCAGCGTATACTGCGGGAGTTGGGCGGGTGGGCGACTACTGGCTAGTCTAATCGTAGGAACCAGGGAGACTAAACGAGCAAAGGGAAGAAGCGCGATCGTAGGCAAGAAGGTTTTCATTTCAACCTCCCTGTTCTGAGTTAAGGTTCTATGGTTTTCTGTGTAAAATTATGTTCCTTTGGTGGCAGGGCCCTGAGGCCACTGGCAGAGGTGTTGGGTTGGCGATTGGTTACAGCGACAGTTGGCAGTTGGCCCAAGAGCGAAACCTGTGTTATCTCCTCCTCAGCCTTGCTTCCTGAGGCAGGATCCCAGGTTCAAAATCCCACGGAAGTCGCTAGCGAAAAGCGAGAGTGGATGCTTCTGGTGTCTCGCGTGAGTCTCTGAGGCTCTAAAACCTGCAGGTAGTGCTTGCTGCCCGGTGCAAGGGACAGGACAAGCCAATAAGCAAACCTGCTGTGTTCCTGAGGTCCAGAACAGGAAAATGAGACAAAGTCCTGCAGGATGTGTGTGTGTGTGTGTGTGTGTGTGTGTGTGTGTGTGTGTGTGTGTGTGTGTGTGTGTGTGTATGAGGTGTGTATTGAGGGAGCGGCGTCACAGATGCCCAGGACAAACAGCCCGCTACACCCAGCACGGTATTTTTTTTTATTTTAATTGTCCACTGACAGACTGAAGAAGTTTGTTTAGTACTGAATACCCCGGGAATACCCCTTTTGAAAGGGGAGCTAAGTCGTTTCACGCCACCAAAGTGCGGATTTGGGCAAGAATGACTGATGGGACAAAGGGACGCGGTGCGTTAGCGCGGGGTTCTCAGAGCGAGCACAACAAGCAGTAGCAGCAAATAAATATCCGAGGCGACCAGGAATGGTGGGGCGCGTCATATAAGACCCGCAAGACTCTGAAACCTCAGCTCCAGTCGCACGCCAGTCCTCAGTCCTCCAGGCGCCCCCCACCCCCTTACAGCCCAGGTCGCCCAAGGCGAACAGGAGGTCGTGCAAGAGAGAAGCGAGGGACAAGGGTAATACAGGAGAGCGAAGGAATAAGCGGGAGAAACTGACTGCAGGACCACAGGGGCAAAGCCCGGTTCAGCCTAGTCGCTGTAGGTCGCATGTGGCTCACTTTCCAGTAGGGGCGACGGGTATTGTTTGTGGCGTTTAGAAAACTTTCAGTAGCTGCTGGGTACGTTCTTGCCACCTCCCATCCGGTTTGGTAAATATTAACAAACCAGGCGCGGTTATTTTCTGGAGTGTGTTTGTTGGGTTGGCTGCAGGGGATGGCTAGGGGAGGGTTCTCCTCTCCCGGAGCCCTCAGCCCCACCTACACACACACACACACACACACACACACACACACACACACACACACACACACACACACACACCTGCTTAACAACACAAGGAATCAAAATCAATATTGTTTTTGTCACCCCTGTCTCCTTTTTACTCCCTCAGCAGCTCGGGTGCCACTGAAGCGAATTGTGGATTTATGGAGGGAAATTAGCATAAATTATTGCAAAATCTGCAGCCGTGTGTGGTCCAGCTTATGGGAAAAGAGGCTCCAGCAAACTTTCGGCGAAGAAAGGTGGTAGGCGGTGGGCTTGACCAGTCGATGAGGGGTCCTTGCTGGAGGGGGGTCTCCATTTGGTTGGCACATGGGGTATAATTGACTTGTGTGTATTTTATACAGTTTTCCCAACAACCCCTTAAGCCCCTGGGTCGGATGTTGCCCCCTCCCACCTCCACCCAGCTTCTGTTGGCTTTGGATTTTGTACAAAAGACTCGACGCACTTTTTCAAGATTTCTGGAAAGCACTCCTCTTTATAATACCATCCTTAAAACGCTGTAAACAGCTTGCAACTCCACCCTCCCTCTCTAGGGCTTTGAAGACCTCTGACAGGAACTGAGGTAGAACTTTGTAGCAATGCCCCGGAGTTAAATGCGCCTCTCGCGGCGGCTCCATTCCCCTCACAAGGCAAACTTACGCATTTAAGTTCGGTTTACTGGATTAACCCTAAACCTGAACAATGAGCCTCAGCTCCCTTCTCAGACGTAATCAGACTTTGAAAATTCCTCAGACATCAATTCCTACTTGTAATATTGCATGAACTCGGCGGTGACAAACTTTCCCCAGGGAAATGAACAAAGATTTATTCCAAGTTAAGGTGATTGTTTGGGTCCTCCCCACCCCCGTGAACGTTTTCACTTTTAGAATTTAGTTAATCTTCTGTTTGCTCTGAGCAGTGATTTCGACAGCCACACAATGGCCCCTTTTGCAGGACAACAAAATGCCAATTGTTAAAATAAGAAAGCACCGTTCGCTATTCCTCACCATTAACGCGCACCCAGACCCAGTAGGAAAGTATCTTATGGTTGTCACTGAGGGCGGGAGAGGGGGGAAGGAACGACCATCTTTTACCATCTCCAATGCAACCACCATTTGTATCCATATTTGCAATATTGTATCCATTTTTGCATTTCGGTGTGAACCTATGCACATGTTTGCTAAAAGGGATCTTTAAAATACTCAAGGGCCTCTAAGCCCGCACCTTTCCACCCAGGAGCAATCCTGCACTGACTTAAAGCAGCGCTTGCTTTAGTGCCTCGAAAACTACGTCCGGAGCAAGCAAGGCACGAACCAGAGCTCCATCCCTCTTCAAACACCCCTCGGGTTCCCCACCCCTTTGCGCTCCCAGCTCCTCCCACTGCAGGCCCTAGAGCCTAACCCGGGCACGCGCAGAAACACCACCAAACCTTAGTTTGTTGTAGCGCGCGCACAGCTCAGGCCAGTAGGGCTGCCTCTGGCCCAAACTGGGCCTAGGGTCCATCTGATTTAATCTTTGGAGAAGACAAATAAATATATCTGCCCTGGCCTAGCCTTGCCCTCAGAGACAGGTCAATGCTTCTACCCCCACCTCTCTGCTCGCACCTCCTCCCTCCTCCTGGTTATTTTTTCCGAATTAAGAAGGTGACTTGAGTCTTCCCTTCAAGCACTCTGTTAATATTGAAAAACGTGCTCTTGCATCTAAAGCGCGGCAGCCCAGGCGCCAAAGCCATTTCAATATTAATGAAATTGTTTAATCTCCTAAATTCGTCGTGTTTAAGTTACGTTTTGGTGAGTTATTGACCGGCTTCGAAACTGTGGTTAATGAAGTTATGTGAGTAGGTGTGTGTGTGTGTGTGTGTGTGTGTGTGTGTGTGTGTGTGTGTGTACGCGCGCGCGTGCGCGCTCAGAAACAGAGGTTTTCCTGCTGTCCGCAGACTGATGCTGTCACTCAAAGTATAACAAAGTTCACTCTAGAACTATCAATCTGCTCCTATGGGGGAGGGGGAGGAAGAAAGGAAAGAGGAAAAAGAAGTTTCCGGAGTTTAAAGATGGTTCTGTGTAGGCTGTAGGTATCAAGTATTTAACCTAGTGGCATTTTTCTTTTAACCACAAAGCCCCCCCCGGGGGGGGGCGAAGAAAGGCGTGGAGCTCCTGACTAGAACTCATTGCGTGAAGGCAGACCGGTTGAGTCGCGGTTATTTCCTAACAGTTTGATGATGATGATGACGACGACGATGAAGATGATGATAATGATACTAATGATTCATTTAATCCTCACAAGGCAAATCTGATCTCGAAGGAGCCCGCTACTCTCACCAGGCCCAATACCAGAGCCACGTGCCTCCCCCCCCCCCAAAAAAAACCTCGCTGGTCTCAGCAGGCGCTGTTTGTCTTTTCATGGGGTTCTAAACTCTAAAGAAAATATTCCCATGTAAAAGGGGGGGCTGCAAAATGTTGACCCGCTAACTTCCCAAAAACCCTCAGACTTCCGTGAGCACCTGGAGAAAGGAGACCCGGAAGCAATAGAGTACATTGGACAAACTCAGGCCCTCCCCAGACCACATGCTGCCTTGCCTCAGTGTACCCTGAACCTCCTTGTGCCCATAAAATTGCTAAAAGACTTATTAAAGCAGAACCTATTACATTAATCCATTCTTTTCTTTAAAAATACAAAACAAAACTTACCTCGGCCTGGAGAGATGGCTCAGCCGTTAAAGGTTAGGCTCACAATCAATAATAATAATAATAATAATAATAATAATAATAATAACTTACCTAACACGTTTACATTCAAAACGGACTTATCCACCCAGCAGTCCAAGTATTTCTATCTATAAGTGTCTATTAACCTTACCACCTTTTTAAAGCGACAGACTCTAGTGTGCAGCTTTGAAGCCTCCGGGAGGCCAAGTCAGATTTCTACCTGCCCCTTGCAGGACAGGGGGTGGGATTGCGAGGTATGTTTCTATTCGAACAACCCATCTAATCAACCCCGCGCAGTGGCCACTAAAGTAAATTCAGGAGCAAGCCTATGCTATAAGTTAGCTAACAATACAAACCCGACACAATGCAGAGGAAACAGAATACCCCAGCCGAGCAATTTCTATGTCAAACACCACCGGCACGGCAGATAGCTCAGAGAGTGAGTGGTCGCCTGCCATTCGGCTCCACGCGCCGCTCGGCTCATACCTTCCCGTCGCGCACACCGGCGGGCGCTGCCCGCTCCCCGCGGGCGGCAGAGGCTCTTCCTGGTCGCCTAGTCTTCTGCTGGAAGTGATTCCTATTGGCCAAGGTGTCCATGTAAATAGGTGTGAAAGAAACCGGCGCTGGCCAGGCTCTCTCTCCTCTCCCTCAGTCCCCTCCCTCTGCAGCCCCCGCTCCCCCTCCTTTTCCTCCTCCTCCCAAGGCGATTGTCACACGATAGCTAAGAAGTGGCACATTAATGAAGCGCCGCTACAGGGGTCTTTTCTGCTCCTGTCACCGCTTAAAACTATCAGATGGTTCGAGGGTGGACATGGAGGCAGCCACCTAGCTCAGCGGAACCACGAACGCCACGGCAGCGTCTTCTGGATCCCCGAGGCGGCGTCCGCCACTGTCCTCACGGGCACTCCACAGCTGAGTTCGGCCTCCCAGCAGGACGCACGACCCACGAGCGCCGCGGAGCCCGCGGAGAGGAGCTCTACGGGGCTGAGTCCAAGCCCGGCTGGCAGCGAGTCTCTCTGGTCCCCGACTCTGCGCTCCTATCGCTCGCAGGGAGGGACTCGGCCACCAGCCACGCCATCCCGGATGCGGACCAGTAACTTGGAACAACTTTAAGGTGAGCATCTCTTCTCTCTGTCCCCCCTGATCCAGGTCCTACTTCCTTTCCTGCAAACCTCTCTGCTGCTCACGGTCTTTTCCCTCTCCACATTCACTAGCTGGGTCCATTCAGTTTAGTGCGCAAAGTTGCTGGCACCTGAATCCCCTCTTCCCCACCCCCTATATCTGTGTCTCGGCCTGAGTGCCCTCGTCGGTGTCTCTGCACCTATGCTGCCCTTCTCCATCACCTCCCTCCTTTTCAGATCCGACCAGTCCTCCGGGCCCTGCGGACCCTGAGCAAGTGGCCAAGCAAGAAGATGCCTCGGCCGGGCCGCAACACGTACAGCGACCAGAAGCCGCCCTACTCCTACATCTCGCTGACCGCCATGGCCATCCAGAGCTCTCCGGAGAAGATGCTGCCGCTCAGCGAAATCTACAAGTTCATCATGGACCGCTTCCCCTACTACCGGGAGAACACGCAGCGCTGGCAGAACAGCCTGCGCCACAATCTCTCCTTCAACGATTGCTTCATTAAGATCCCGCGGCGGCCAGACCAGCCGGGCAAGGGCAGCTTCTGGGCGCTGCATCCCAGCTGCGGGGACATGTTCGAGAACGGGAGCTTCCTGCGGCGCCGCAAGCGCTTCAAGGTGCTCAAGTCAGACCACCTGGCGCCCAGCAAGCCGGCGGACGCAGCGCAGTACCTCCAGCAGCAGGCTAAGCTGCGGCTCAGCGCGCTGGCCGCCTCGGGCACGCATCTGCCACAGATGCCGGCCGCTGCGTACAACCTGGGCGGTGTGGCGCAGCCCTCCGGCTTCAAGCATCCCTTTGCCATCGAGAACATCATCGCGAGGGAGTACAAGATGCCTGGGGGACTGGCCTTCTCTGCCATGCAGCCGGTTCCGGCTGCCTACCCGCTCCCTAACCAGTTAACTACCATGGGCAGCTCTCTGGGCACCGGCTGGCCACACGTGTACGGTTCCGCAGGTATGATCGACTCAGCCACCCCAATCTCCATGGCCAGTGGCGACTACAGCGCCTATGGAGTGCCGCTGAAGCCGCTATGCCACGCCGCAGGCCAGACGTTGCCCGCCATCCCAGTGCCCATCAAGCCCACTCCGGCCGCAGTGCCCGCGCTGCCAGCGCTGCCGGCACCCATTCCTACCCTGCTCTCGAACTCGCCGCCTTCTCTCAGCCCCACCTCCTCGCAGACAGCCACTAGCCAAAGCAGCCCTGCCACCCCTAGCGAGACACTCACCAGCCCGGCCTCCGCCTTGCACTCGGTGGCCGTGCACTGACCCACAGAAGCTGGGGCTCTGTCTAAGTCTCATCCACACTTCCCCGGCTCCGGGTCCAGCCCTCTGCGACCTGAAACCGCCACCCGGACTTGCCCATTCTACCTTCTTCAGTCCTCGCTCTTAGGAGAACTTTTGGTTTTGGACCCAGAAGACAAACCACAAACTTGCCAGAAGGCGTGTGAAAGTTGTCTTCGTCCCTCTAGGGCAGCAGAGAAAACAGGGGCTAACCCAAGCCAAGCGGTCCCTCCAGGGTCCCTGAAATGCACTCTCATCCAACAGGCAGAACACCCTGACTCCCTCCTGCTCGGAGAAAACAGAAACAAAACAAAACAGAATACGCATCTTCTGAGCTTGGATAGGCAGGGCTCTGGACTCTGCACAATTTCAAGACCAGAGACACTGCCCGAGAGCAGAAACCTGCCGAGGCTGCAGCCACACCGCGAGGGCCGGATCTTCTTAGGTCCTGAAAATCTGTGGCCAGAGGACCCACTAATCCTCCACCAGATTCGCCTCCGCCCATCAGGCCGGGATGGGCGGACCGCTGCTTTCCCCGGCTGCAGCCCTGCCTCCCCGGCTTCAAAAGATTTTTTTCCCCTTCTGAGTTTTGTTTCCGGCCAGAGGCTCCCTTAGCTGGGAGTGAGGAGAGAGGCTGCTAAACTTCGGAGGATGCTTGTCCTACTCACAAGCAAAACACAGCTAAAAGTCACCGTTATTGTTTACAAAGCGCGCGGTTTAAAAAAAAAAATGTAAACAGTGAACTTGAGAATCTGCCTGGCTAGGGGCGAGGGGGTAGAGTCCTCTTTACAATTACCTGTTGTAATGTGAATGTTTACTCTTCTGGCCAGCTTTGGGGGTGGGAAGGAGGTAGGGGGAATGGGGGAAGTTAATTGGGATGTTAACTTTCTTACTAGTTAGAGACCTTTTTAGCTATTTATTTTGATGAAAGAGAAAAGAAAGGAAAAGAAAAAAAAAAAAGAAAGAAAGAAACGTGAACTAAGCCCAAATGGAGAACACACCTAAGGGCAAGTGGGGAAGTATGTAGGTAAACCGACTGGGAACGTGACGGGGTTGTCAGCCAAGACTCCCTCTGGACAGGAGAACTTTTCCGCGAAGCTAAAGGGCTGCAAAGAGTTGTAAATAGGAATGATTTACACTGTGTACGATGCACTTTGGTCTGGTATGTTCCTTTTAGCATTCTAGGTAATTGACAGAAAACAAACAAACGAAGAACAGCCCAACGGTTGTTCCTCCGGTGTGACCTGCTTAATTTAAAAAAAAAAAAAAAAAAAAGAAATCGTAGTGTTGTCCAAGCCGTGGAAAAAAAGAATTTCCCCTTTTATTTTTCTTCCTCTCTGCACAGAATTCGCATGGCTTTTTAAATATTGATGTCCTTGTTCCCAGCATGCCCATTTTAAGACAGAGTTTTAAAAGGTGTCTACATTAAATTATGACCTAGTCTAAATAATATTTTCTCATTAAAATGTGTAAATTCACATTTTGTCAAGTTTTTGTGTGTTTTTGAGGACTTGCTACAAAGGGACAAAGATGGTAGGCAGCAGTCTCTGCAAACACATGGCTCGGGTTTTCAGATCATGCTGTGCAAACAGGGAAAACTCCTCTGCCCTTGCAGGTGTGGGAGGAGTCGGCTCTAAGGGGACCGTGGAAGACATTTGTGCACAGGGGGAGACTTGAGGCCAGTATTTCAGATGCAAACCCCAGGCACAGGTGCCGCGCTGAAGGAAACGCACCTCACAACTGCACCACTTCCTGTGTGGTTTTGTCTGCTCTAAGCGTGCATTCTATGACTTTGCACTTACACTCACAGAAGGTTGGTGTGGAATTTCCCAAGCCCTCTCAGGGTGGCTTACGCAGTCCTTATTTTGAAGCTTCTGACTTGGAGGAATCCTTTCTTTACTGCTTTAGATTACTGTGGTTGTTGGCATTTTCCTTCTTTCACTGTACAGGTCAAAAAACCTGTTCACTTTGCACTGAGTTGATGTTTTTTTCAGCCGTTTCTGGGGAGTGGGGGAGGTAAAAAGTAACAGGATGCATTTATTTTCCAGCCTGCAAATGCATCTTTCCAAATCTTTAAATGGCTTTCTCTAAGTGTTTGCTTTCTTTTGATTTTTTTTTTTTTTTTTTGCAAAGAATTAAAACCTGCCAAGAATTTATGGCTCAAGTCTAATTGGCACTTGGTTGAAGGAGGTCACAATATTTCCAGATGATATGTGTGTTCAACTGGAGAAGTTACAACACAAAGAGAAACTTAAATGGTGATTAACACTTTGCTGTGTAAATGATTAAACAAGGGGGGCCTTGTGAGACACAGAGAAAGCCCCTAAAGACACATGGAAACCTCAGTGAAGTACTCCATGAGGAGACCCTTAGCACTTGTCACTGTCACATAATTAGTGAGCTACCTGTAAAAATATTCAGGATTGATGCAAAGCATAATTAATCCTGTCGTGACTACCCTATTTTTAAAAGGATAGGACACACAGACACAGACGACACACACACACACACACACACACACACACACACAAGTGGAAAATAAATGAATCACTGGGCTGATTAAAATGCATGAAGTTTCTAAAGCCAGTCAGACAGCGGACAACTAAACTCATTCATCAAATCTAATTCACAATTATATCAACAAGATCAGCCGGGGGAAGCCTGGAAAACTTAGCCATCCTGGGTTAAGAAACTTAGTTCTCAACCAGAAAAACCTTTAAAAGGAAGGAAGGAAGGAAGGAAGGAAGGAAGGACGGAAGGAAGGAAGGAAGGAAGGAAGGAAGGAAAAGCTCAATACATTTTTAGTGGCCTGAAAACTAAAAATTAAGACAGTGTCCGTAATAATCTGATCTCACCTAATTCGTTAACACTGGAGCCTGAGCGTGCAGTACAGACAGGGCTCGCATGGGCCTCTGGCGTTCTGCAGACTTAGGTAGACAGACGGTTGGCCTCCAGTGGCAGTTCTAGTAGGTAAGGGTCATGGGCACACTGCATTCCACGTGGAGGCATCGAGCAGCAGACCTTGTGCGTGCCATGTGCAAAACAAGAGATTCTGAACTCGGTATCTGAAAACACAGTTTTTAGGTGAGGAATTTGTCCTGGTGTGTTGAGAAGAAGGAAGTAACCTGGCCATTAGGAGTTCTTTCTGGTTGCATGTATTTCTTTTCTTCTTAGACAAAACTGAATGAGGAAAGTGGAGAACACAACTTCGATGATATTTTGACCTTGACCAGAAGTGTACAGACTACTCAAGCAGACACACGCCTGACCTAAGTCCACACTTGCCCTTACCCCTGCTTGGCAACTTATGTGGATTTAGCTGAAGTGCCTCACAAACAAGGAACTTCATAAGGGATGGCTTTGAGGGTGCTCCTCTCTGTCCTGGGAGATAGTCACTTGGCTTACATCCAAAGTCAAGACCCTTAGCTTTAAAACAGAACTGGAGAGGAGAGCACCCACCCTGTGTGTGGGGGGGTTACTGGATGCAAAGTCCTATCCCAAGATAAGATAAATTCTTTTCTACTTTGCAAATCCAGGCAGTGCTGGTTTTCTCACATCGATTTTCTATTTGAAAACTAGCTATTTTGTTTCTTTGAGGTCCATCCAGGTCTTGTATTGGACTATATTTTAAACTGCTTTCTTCCTGTTTTCCGCCTGCTTACACAAGACACCGATTTTTCTTCCACTTCCTCAAGAGGAAAGCTGCAGAAACTTCTTGTTCTTCACTGACAGGGGGACTTTGGGAAGTTGAAGATTGGAAGGAACCCTAAGACATAGTCCCCAGGGTTTTAAATACTACACCAGTAACTTTCTTTCTTTCTTTCTTCCTTCTTTCTTTCTTTCTTTCTTTCTTTCTTTCTTTCTTTCTTTTTCTTTTTCTTGGGTCCATGCAGGAGCTCTGACCTAAGGAAGGTTTAGCATCACCTTTCTCAAATGAAGCTGCAGTGCAAGACTGCAGGGCTGATGCTGGGTGAGGGTTTTACAGATGGGAACTCCCTTTGTCAGGGGTATTCAGCGGAGAATCAGAATAGAGCAGGAGCCCTTCTTAAATTCTTAATATAAATGCCAATTAATATCTTTTTCTTCTAAAAGCCAAGTAAGGGCAGAGACACCCAAACAAAAACAACACCAAAACAGCCCAACCCACCGGCTGTGAAGCCTCAAAGGGAATGCATTTGTTTCGTTTAAACTAACAACAAATTATCTAATTAATATGTTTCAATTACAGTGTGAAAGGGACAGCCCCAGGACCTCCCGCCGTGGGGGCACAATAGCCTCAGAGCCCACTCCAGGAATTTACAATAACTGCACATCTGTCTCTTTATTTTCCACTTTTTGAGTCCAAAACTCCTCTCCAGATCACTTCAAACCAAGGCTTGAATTATGAAATATGTCCCAGCGTTAAAGGGGGATGAAACTTTGCCCACTGATGCTTCATTTGCAAGCCAAAAAAAAAAAAAAAAAGCGAAAGCCCATTGAAGAGCATTAAACAAATATATTAGAATTCTGTCACTTTATGCAATTGAGTAGATCAAATGAAGGGTCCTGGCCACTTCATTCACTCTCATTCACTCGAATAGAAAATGCAAAGAATAGCAACCGAGACTGGGCCACCGCTGTAGACTTAGGTCCTTTTACTCAGAGACAAAAAGGCTGAATTTTCACAAATACATTGCTGACTTGGGGACTAGGAAACGGGGCCTGGAACCCCTTTGGAATTTAAATTCATTTTATCTTCCTCTCCCTTTGCAGGGATCTGTTTGCACTACAGTGCAGAGATGCAGCAGGCATCTTGGGGCTGCTGGAAAAAAAAACTGGGGGAGGGGAAGAGAGTGGGTGAGGGGAAGGGCAATGTGGATTCCCAGGGGACGAATTCTTAGCTATCAATTAACACTCTGAGATAGCATGTTTGGGTTTAGCAAATCTTCGTCTATATCAATATAAACACCACATCGCACGCATCTCCAGGCTGGGTTACGCAAACAGTTTTTCAGAGACCAGAGGCTCGCATGTGGGCCACCAAGTTTTCTTTATTCAATGAATATCTGCTCATGGCTGAAGCTAGGGCTGAGCTTCTGCTCCATCCCCTTTCTCGCCCATCTCCCCCTCCCCGCTAGCTACCCAATTTGCTCACTGTGATGATTAGATATACCACGTTAAAACCGGGAGGGGTGTTTGCTACTTGTTTAGACCGTCCAGGTCAGGATTCATTCTGACACTAGCATGGTATGGGTTATACTGAAGGGTTACTAAAATAATCTTGTAGGGGAACTTCTGCTCTGTGGCTGATTCCCAACACTGATATTTTTGCTTCAATGAACTTCACCTATCATAATATCGTACCAGGCTTCCAACGAGTTCTAAGATCTCCCCCTCCCGCAGATGCAACTGGGAAAAGAGAGAGCGATTCTGGCTTCCTCCGTGTGACAACAAAAGATCAAACTTGAATTATGAAATCTCATCTTGAGAATTTTCTGTTGTGTGCTGATTTTTTTTTGAAAGATTCATTTTCTGTGAATGAATATGTATCACACGAGTACCTGGGAGTTAAGGGTGGCCGTGAGCCACATGTGGGTGCTGAGAATCGAACCCAGGTCCTCTGTAAGAGCAACAAGCACTTACCACCGGGACATCTCTTCAGCTATGTCCCGATAATGACTGCTCTGTTTTAATTTACTTGGTTAATTTATTCCCCAGAGTGTACCATGGTGACTGGGCTAGCTGACGTCATAAGGTACAGAAGACATGGTTTTCTACGATGATTTTTTCCCCCCATATTCTTCTCAACATTCCTAGTTTGGCTTATAAGCTTGTATTTACACTATGCTGATTTAATGTGGGGGTGGGGAGGTGGGGTCGAAGCCTGGTGATCATAGGGTTAGGAGGAGAAACAGCTTTGATGAACCGGTACAAAAATGGCGCTGAAGAAATTATTAGTTGTTTTATATCCAGAAGCAATCTAAGCCATCAATACTAATAATATAAACATCGGAAATTGCCATGAAAAAAAAAATCGGATCTGTCTGAACAAAATCTTTCTTGGGAGATTTTTTTTTTCTACCAGGACATCATTGGGAATATTTGGACAAAGGATTCTTCTTCGGTACAGCCCCCTTCTCTTGGATCTGCAAATAACTGATGTCAAACTGGTTGCAAGCTTTTGGGGGAACGAGCTCTCTAAGCATTCATCAGAGCAGATTAAGCTGGAGATAAAAAGCATTCTTTATCTGTCGTTTGGAGACACCGCGATTTTAATGCACGCTCTGTAGCCTGTATATTTTTATTTACTCAGTTAATTTCTTCCCCAGAGTGTACCACGGTAGCTCAGCTGGCTGACGTAATACAGTACAGAAAGAGGACGGCTTTCAGCAATGACGGTTTCCAAGTTCTGCTACTTCACATTTCTCTCTTTTCCTTTACGAAACACAACACACATATTTGCTGCACATGGTATCATACAGAGAAATAAAAAAGTTCAAAACATAACTTTGTGCCACTTAGAAAAAGGCTGTCAGTATGTATGAAGTAGTGTCTCCAGTGTTTTGCATTAATTAAAGCATTCTCTTGAGCTCACACACAACACATTATAGCCAAGAATTTCTCACCACAGGGAAAAAAGCATCTGAGGTCCCCACTAGACCTGTCTGAGGAAGGAGGCTGGAGATGCAGATGTCCAGCTTGCTTGCAAATACCAACACACTTTGTCTAGATATATGTGATAGACTAGAAGGCTGTGAGTACTAATAACACAGTCAGCGGCAAGCTTTGACTCTCATGTTACAAGAGATTTCCGATATCATGTCAGCCATCAAAGAAGGAAGGAGAGAAAATAAGGTTTTGTCTCGAGGTTTCTATACATGGTTTCAGGTTGAAGAAAAAGGGACAGTAGTACCCAGCACTCCCTTGTTTACTGACTTAGAGTGAGTCAGCTATTTCAGTGACTGCGTAGAGATGAAAACACTACTTAGCACCTTCTTTTTTGTGTGTATGCCTTGATGTGGTACAGAGGGAGGAGGGGAGATTGAGCAAGGATAATATTTTCTGACCCCTAGGATGTTTGGGTAGTGTATATGAATGACTGTTGCCACAGCCACTCAAAAACTATGGCTTGTTCAGATGATTGGAAGTTCAGCTGTGTGTGTGTGTGTGTGTGTGTGTGTGTGTGTGTGTGTGTGTGTGTGTTCGTGCATTCTTTTTCTGTTTCAGGGCTGGTGAATTAGAGTACTGACTGAGACTGACTCGGATTAGCGTTTTACTGTAGCTTTGTAAGACAGAATAAAAAGTATGCTCAAGTCATGTCAATACTGTTAGCTTTAAGAAAAGGAGATTGCTTTGTTTAAGAATAAAAATCAAGCCGTTGAGATTGTTCAGCAGTCAAGAACTTGCTACCAAACCTGAGATCAGAAGTTCAAGGTCGTCTTCCGAATGCAGGTAAGAGAGGCCAGGTTCCACAGACCTGTTCTCTGACCTCCGCACTGGTGCTGTGGCACAAGACTGCACAAACACATACAGTAATAAGGAGCAACATAAACAAAGAAATTTATTAACTTTGAATATAAATATAAAGAGCAATTTGATTAACAGTATGTTAACTATTCCTTGCTGCGTGCGTAGCCAAACATTGGACAACTCTTAAGATGATAGACGAATCCTGCGGCTGGGATTGTGTAGCTCAGTGGTAGAGTCTTTCCCTAGTGTTTGGTCCTAGATCAAATCTCCAGCACCACAGTGTCTTGGTGGCAGGGCAGTTGTGACATAAATCATGTAAAAATAATAGCAATTACCTGATATTTCATTGCAATAAGAGGTGATGTCTTTTAGGAAGAGATTTACATTGATTTTTAAATATCTAATGGGGCTTTGTTCTATTTCATGTGGAAAGTTTAGCTTTTAATGGAAAATGCACCACATTATAGAAATGTGGGTTTTTTCCCTACATTTTCCTATGCATATTTAAAATAATTCATTTCTCCTTCCAGCATCTTCCACAGTCATAATTAGTATAATACATTTTTATTTAGGTTCCCAGCACCCTCACCACAAGGCTCACAAATGCCTGTAAGCCCAGCTCCGGGGAATTTAACTATTTTTGGTCCTTTCAAGGACACTTGGAACCCCCCCTCGACCCCCTCCCCAACATAAATCTTTTTCGAAAAATTATTACAAAGAAATGGTGGCACCCACATCCATGAAATAGCAACTGGAAGTGCTTCCAGTTTTCTTTGTGCCCGTGAGCTACTGATACAGACCTCTGCAATGTGACACTATGTTCCATTTCTCGTCTCACAAACGCATCTGCACAACACTGAATATATTCCCCCCTGGGATGGTGGTGCACACCTAGAATCCCAGAACTTGAGGGGAGCAGGCAGAAGGATCAGAGGTTCAAGGTCATCTTGAGCTGCAGAATGGTCTCAACGCTGGCTTGGACTACATGTGACCCTGCCTCAAAACAACAGCAACAACTCCAAAAATTAAATAAATGTTTGTGTAGCAACTAATACATTATAAATAATAACCCCAAATCATTAAAATATTAATTTTCATCTCAACCATAAGCATGTAGTAGATACTATTTATGTCCATTTTTTTAAAGGTAGGACTTTGGAGGAACAGGGCACCTCTGTCTGAAGCCTTGCTTGCTCTGGTGGCTTGATTATGCTTGGCCTAGGGAGTGGCACTATTAGGAGGTGTGACCTTGTTGGAGGAAGTCTGTCCCTGTGGGTATGGGCTTTGAGACCCTCCTCCTAGTTTCCTGGAGACAGATTATTATTCCTGGTTTCCTTTGTATGAAGATGCAGACCTCTGAGCTCCTCCTGCACCATGCCTGCCTAGATGCTGTCACACTTCCCGCCCTGATGATAATGGACTGAACCTCGGAACCTGCAAGGCAGCCCCAACTAAATGCTGTCCTTTATAAGAGTTGCCTTGGTCATGGTGTCTCTTCACAGCAGTAGAAACTCTAAGACACCTGGGGACACCAAATTAGTAAGTGGCATTAATGGCCACTGCATTTTCCAAGAGAGATGGTCTAATACAACAAGAAACTGACTGGAAGCAGTTGCTCACATTTTACTCAGGCTCCAGAGCCGAAGCAAGCTTACAACCTTATCTGGTCTCTAAAGATGGGAGGGTATTGCCTTGAGAGTCTAGAAACTCCCTGTTGTCTGCAGCTGCCAACCCCGCTGCCTTCCTTCCCTTCCCCAGCTTTGCTGTGAGTTGTGACTCCAAACATCCATTATCTTCTGATCATCCTCCTATTCAACTCTGGAGGGGGCATCAACAGAACCAAATGTCCTCTGTGCATGCTCATGGCAACTGTCAACTTTCTTTTCCTCTTCATCTTTTCCTTTTCTCTTTCCTCTCCCTCCTTCCTTCTCTCTCTCTCTCTCTCTCTCTCTCTCTCTCTCTCTCTCTCTCTCTCTCTCTCCTCCCTCCCTTCTACTCCCTTTTTTCTCTCCCTCTGTCCCTCCCTTCCTTTCATTGTTGCTGTTGTCATCCATCATCATCCTTGAGACAGAGCCTCATGTAGCTCAGGCTGGCCCACAAATCACTATGTAGCTGAGGCTGGCCTGGAGCTCTTGGTGTTCCTAACCTTTCCCAATGTTGGCATTTTAAACCTGGTTTCAATGTTCATACTTTATTCTCAAACAGATCATATACTCAAAAGAGAAAGCAGTGAACTACCTTTCCCTTACATGCACAGGGGGACGGGCGGCAGGCGGCGGGCAAGGCTGCAATCCATTTAGGACATTTTAGGTTGCAGGTGTCAGTAATTCCAATAAGCCCCTGGGGAGAAGCCTGATTTCTTTTTCTTTGGATCACCACTGTGGCTGAGGAGACCGTCATCCATTGACCACATAATGTTCATGTCTCATCTACATGCCACAAAGGTAGGGAGGGCCCTTCTGCTAAGCAGGATTCCTCTGGAATTGTCCAAACTTCAAGCCTGCTTGAGAAGTCCTGAGGTGGTGTTGATGAACACAGAGTTGAGGGAGAGCAAGTGGCCAAGGGAGGAAAACGCCGAGTCTGAACCTGCCGAGTACTACCAGCCGCTGAAAGAGGAGTTGATTTCAACCAAGTCTACTCATAACTCAAAAATCAGATGCAGCTGGGCGGTGGTGGCACACACTCTTGATCCCAGCACTCAGGTGGCAGAGGTAGGCTGATTTCTGTGAGTTTCAGGCCAACGTGCTCTACAGAATGAGTTCCAGGAGAGCCAAGGTTACACAGAGAAAAACAGTCTCGAAAAACAACAACAACAAAAGTTAAAGACAACCACAGCAGCAACAAAAATTAGTTGCACGTTTCTTCCGTTTAAATTCTTAAAAACAAGTTTGTTTTATTTACTTATTTTTTTTAAAAAAGCATGTATGTGTGGTTGAGCGTGGCTATGTGCATGTGGATGCAGTTGCCCGCAGGGGCCAGAAGAGGGCCTCAGATGCTCTGGAGCTGGAATAGCAGGGCTTGTAAACTGGCCGAGGTAGGTGCTGGGACTCAAACCCAAAAGGCCCTCTGCAAGAGTAGCACGTGTTCTAACTGCAGAGCCATTGCTCCAGCGCTCGGTTTCAATCCTTTACCTTTGAGAGGCAGAAGTCTGCCAAGTAGTGACATTTGGGCTCTCTGCCGCTTTCAAATGTAGCGTGAAAAGGACACTTAAAAAGTGGCTGAGCGTATGGGAGTCATGTGCAAGTAGAATGTGGGCTACGAAAACGGTCGGCTCTCACCATGGCGGTTTCAACTTCCCTTCATAAGCCCCACAGTTTTGCAGCACTGAGCAGAAACAGGAATTAGCTAATTATAGTTCCGTAAGCTAAGGATGGTTTTCACATTTGTAAAAACTTTAAAAATAAAAGAAGAGGGGGCAGCTGGGTAGACGGCCCAGCAGTTAAGAGCACTGGCCATTCTTCCAAAGGACCAGGGTTCAATTCCCGGTACCCACACCGCAGCTCACAACCATTGGTAACTCCATTTCCAGGCGATCTTACATCCTCTTCCAGCCTTTTGGGGCACCAGACAAACATGTATACAGACAAAAAAAATCCATACATATAACATAAAATAATGCATTTTTAAAAATTAAAAGAATTGTGGAGTATGAGAACTATGAAATACAAGTGCTCATAAATACGGTTTTATCGAAAGTTAGCCCCTGCTCATTTGCATGTCATCTGCATATGCTAATTGACAATTTATTGCTTCAGCCGAGTTAATTTCAACAGCTACCACATGCTTAGCCCAGCCTAAAATAGTCTTGATCTGGAACTTCAAGGAAGAATTTTGCTGGGCTGGGAATGTGGTTCAGCTCGTAGTATCCTTGTCTAGGGTGTACCAACCCCTCGGTTCAATACCCAGGCATGCTGGTACATGACCGTAATCTCTGCACTTGAAAGGTAGAGGTAGGAGGACCGGAAGTTCAAGGTCATACTTGGCTACACCGTGATTTTGAGGCCAACCTGAGCTACATGAGACCCTGCCCTAAAAACAAGTAAGCGCTACTATATGGTGTATGGTGAAACTCATCTCTTTCTGGATGAAACACTTGCTCAGGGGTAACTGATTCAGAGTTTGCAATGAAGGTGCATAAAGAAATGGATGATTGAAGTAGTTGCTTCAACCTCTAGTCCTCTTCACAGCTCGGCAGTGATGGATTAGGGCCTGGAACTGTGAACCAAGGAAGCTCCTCAAGCTTTCTCCTCAAGCTGCTTTTTGTCAGGACATTTAACCACCGGAACGGGAACCAGAATTAAGACAGTGATGCATGCATGTAATCTCGGCCTGCGGGAGGCTGGGGCAGGAGGATCATCAGGAATCTGAGGTCAGCCTGGGCTACACAGTGAGACATACTGTATCAGAACAAACAAAAGTCGGTGTGTGTGGGCGTGGAGCTGTGCCAAGGTATTGGGCAGGATATCCAGCAGATGAGGGTAGGGTACTGTAACATCCACATGACAATGACGAACACAGGGGGCTCAGCGAAAGGCTTGGAGTCTTATAGGAAGGGAGACATATACAAGCTTTAGGCTCCTGCAAAATGGACCTAAGGGTTTCTCCCTTGCTGAGATGTACATCGTGACTAGATGGCCAATGGGGGTTTTTATCCTATGGTTGGTGTGTGACAAGTGAGGGTCATAGTTATTTGCTTACTAGCTTTTTAAATTTTTTTATTTTATTATACGCATGCCTGTGTGCCCAAGTGTAAGCATAAGTGTGAGCATGTGAACACGAGGACAGAAGTCCACGGAGAGCAGAGGCATCAGATTCCTGCAGGTGGGTATGGGCTGTCCAGCCCTGATTCTGGGAGTCAGACTCTGGCCTTGGCAAGGGTAACATGCTCTTAGCCATAGACCCATCTTTCTACACCTATTTATTTAGTTTTTCAGAAAGCGTCTCACATATTTGAGGCTGTCCTCAAACTGACCTGCAGCTAGGATGATACTGAATTCTGATCCTCCTGTCTCCGACACACAAGCGCTAGGATTACAGATGTGTGACTCCATGCCTGCTTTATGCCACGTTAGAGACAGAACCCAGGGCCTCCTCCGTGCTGGAAAAGTGCTCTACCCACTGAGCCACAGCCTCGGCCTGCCCTGCATCTGTAGGTCTTGTTTTGTTTGTTTTCCGAGACAAGGTTTCTCTGTGTAGCCATGACTGGCCTGGAACTCACTCTGCAGACCAAGCTGGCCTCAAACTCGGAGATCTGCCTGCCTCTGCTTTCCGAGGGCTGGGATTAAAGACATGTGTCACCACTGCAGGGCCCTTCACTTGTTTATAACAAAAACATGACACTGTTCTAAACTTGGTTATTACACTGAAACTTTCCAAAGTGTGTCATTAACCTTTTATCACCCCAGACTCTCCAAGGCTTGCTCTCTGAGGACCTGCTTTGTATAAGGTCTGCAGAGCACAGTTTTCCAATATTCAGCACTTACCGCAAGGAGTTCACAGGCAGAGCCCTGGGATACTTCAATCACAGCAGAGCAAAAGAAAATAAAAAAGCATTCAAACAAAATCCAGGCTGAATCCCAAACAGTAAACCAAGTGTTACATAACCAACCAAGAAGAGAAGGAGTCGCAGGTCCAACACCTTCAGGCGGTTTTTAGATTCCATCCTAATTTGGAACTTGTAGAGTTCTTCTTCTCCCCCCTTTTTTTTTTAAAGTGGAAATAGGCTGTTTGGATTTGCTGACATCCTGGTTCCTAATAATTGGTCTTTCTGATTCAAACACTAGACCAACAGCCAGCTGCACAGTGTGGGGATGGGAAGCCCAGGGGAAAGCGTCCTCACAAAACAAAGCTCTGTGCCTTGGAACAGCCCTTCTGTTCCCAACCAGGGTCTTGTTTTCAATTCCCAAAACAATACTCAAGGCCGCAGAAGGTAGGATCTCCTCATGTTTACGCACATAGTCCAGAGAAGCTAGAATGTCAGGTGCCTTTTGTTGAGATTTGGCTGAAGAAATTATTCATCTTGGGCTGTCAAGCTAGTAAAGACAGGTACGGGGCTTGCCACAGAGCCCGATGACCCGAGATCCATCCCTGGACCTTGCATTGTAGAAGGAGGGAGTTGGCTCCTGGAATGGTTCTCTGACCTCCACAGGGGTCCTGTTGCTTGTACATATGCACGCAAACACACACAAAAAATAAATAAAAACAGTATGTTTAAGAGAAAGAAAAAAGTTCACCTAAAGTTACTAAAGGACCAGGCTGGGAAGATGGCTCAGTGGATAAGCATGCTTGCTGTAACAGTATGAGGTCGTTAGTTCAAATGGCCAACATCCGTGTAAAAAGCTTCCCATGGCTTGCATGTACCGGCAATGCCATACATTTGGTTGGCAGAGAGGGGAGGATGCTGGGGCTTACTGGCCACTAGCCTAACTCCAGGTTCAGCGAGAGATCCTGTCTCAAGGGAATGATGTGGAGAGTGAGAGCAGAGACCCTTACATCCTCTGCTGGCTTCTTCATGCATGTACAAGCTGTATCACACACACACACACACACACACACACACACACACACACACGCACGCACACACGCACGCACACACACACGTACACACACATGTACACACACACGTACACACACGCACACACGGTGGCCATGGGGAAACACCATTGGGGTCTCCCTGCCCCCACCTCAACCTCAGACCCAAGGAACTCTCCTTTCTATATCAATTTACAATGGTGCACTTGACATGACTTTATTGGTGTATCTTTCTTATGCATTTGACCAATCAAAATGATAATTTAGACAAACTGGGGATGGCAGAGAGCATTATCCAGCGATATCTCATTACTATGCAAAAAAAATCAGATATTCACAGCAACCGTCTCATCTATTTATTGTTTGGTTACTCATCTGGAAATTTTAATACTTTCTTCAGGGGCAGGGGCTGGCAATAAAAAAATAGACCTATATATCAAACCTTTAACATGGAGCCATCATTGTGTGCCATAATGCAGATGGAGTGGCTATCAGCAAGCTTTACTGTGTGGGTTTATTTCCTTCAACGGGGAGTGTGGATTTAAATGGGATAAAGCAAGAAAGTAGACTGAAAGCTAGAGAGCCCCCTGGAACCTTCCGGGCCCTTTGCATGCAGAGAGAGCCAGCTGCTGTTGGCCTCCCCAGAAGGCTGGTGCTCACAATGTCTGCAGATTCAGAAAACCGAATGAAGGAACCTGGAACTCGTTCACTAAGAGTGGCAAATTGAGGAGCAGGACAGGACAGGTGGCTCAGCACTTAAGAGCACTGGCTGCTCTTCCAGAGGACGCGGGTTCAATTCCAAGGACCCACGTGGCAGCTCACAACTGCCTGTAACTCCAGTTGCAGGGACACTCTCACACAGACGTACATGCAGGTAAAACACCAATGCACATAAAATAAAATTAATCATTAAAAAAAGTAAGAAAAACAGATTGAGCTCAGCACGTTGACAGTGCCCTCATTTTTTTTGTCTTTCTTATGGCCGTGTTCCTGAACTGAACTTCTCTCCTGGACACAAGGCTGTATGCCTGGAGCTGTCTTAATTACTTTATAATTACTTATTTAATCTTCATCAGGAGTCCTGGATTGGTGCTCGTAGGATCCCATTCTGTGGGTTGGGAAGCAGAGGCCCAGAGCAGTCACACTTTGTTCAGTTAGCACAAGGGAGGTGAAAGATCTTTTTAAAAAATTAATTGGGGCTGGAGAGATGGCTCAGAGGTTAAGAGCACTGACTGCTCTTCCAGAGGACCTGAGTTCAAATCCCAGCAACCACATGGTGGCTCACAACCATCTGTAATGAGATCTGATGCCCTCTTCTGGTGTGTCTGAAGATAGCGACAGCGTACTCACAATACATAAAATATATAAATAAATATTTTAAAAAATTAACTGATTTATTGTGTGTGCATGTGTGAATCTGTGGGAACGTGGGTGTGTTCATGTCATGGTGCATGTGTGGAGGTCAGAGGCCAACTTTTCAGAAGTCATTTCTCTCCTTCCACCTTGTTGTTCCATGGTCTTCCTTGACGTTTCTGGCAGTGTGTAATAAACGCCAAGATCCCTCCTGGGGACTGTCTTCCTGTGTGATTCTATGTTGTGTCAAGTTGACAGTGTAACGGTGAAATCTTAACCATTAGGCAAGCTCAGGTCATCCACACAGTAGAGTGCCCCTTAGCCATAAAAAAGAATGAACTGTTGAAGCATGAAAGCTTAGACAGGTCTCTCGGCATTGGTCTATGTAAAACAGGAGACAGATACGGAGGGTCAGGTGTGTAATGATTCCATTTATATGACACTCTAGGACAGAGAACAGAAATCAGGTCAGTGGTTCTCAAAGCTGGGAGCGAAGACAGTGGTAGGGGGGTGGTGTGGCTGCACAAGGGTGCAGGGAAGTGTTCGGAGGTGGCAGACAGCTTCTATTGACTGTCTATGGTGGTTACTTAGCTGTAGGCATTTATAAAGTCTTCTCAAACACAATTAGTGAGTTTTGCTCAGTCTAAGTTGCTGTCTACCAAAGCTGAAGTTGACATATAGTCCTGTCAGTGGCTCTCATTTCCCCTGTGGCAAATAACTCTGAGCCAATAGTTACGTCCTAGAGATGACCCCAAGCATTCTTTGACTGTCATCCCTGCTACTTCCTCTCTTGGAACCTGTTGCGTCTGAGGTACGTGGCCTCTTTGGCTGTCTCTTACATTTTCTACCTTCTTTACGTCTGTATTAACTACTGCCACGGTGGTGGGATGGGAATCTCAGTTAACAACTCTTTAGTCTCATTTGTATATGGGAGAGGCAGAGGGATTGCCCCGAGAGCCCTGTAGTCCTACATCTGTGGCTTGGACATGTGGTCTTAGTATGTGTCACTTTTCATAGGTAATAAGGGAAGCATGTAGCAAGGCATTAAGTGAGAAACAGCTGGTGAGGGAGACAGAGTTCTGATGCATTTGGAGGACCAGCCATTATAGCAGCCTCTGGGGTGTAGAAGAGGCTTAGTGGAAGATCTGGCCCTCAGGAACTGAGCAGAATTTTTGAAATAACAACTGGCTGGGCCACTGGAAGACTGCGCTAACTCCTCATCAGAGGCTAATGCTGACTTCTGGTTGGTTTTTTACATTATGTATGTGTGATGTATGGTGTGCATGTGTGAGTGTAGATGTACCCTGTGTCATGGTGTTCATGTGGAACAGAGAGAAAAACTTGAGGGAGTTGTCTTAGTTAAGATTTTGCTGCCGTGAACAGACACCATGACCAAGGCAACGCTTATAAGGACATAATACAAGGCAGGAGCATGGCAGAGTCCAGGCAGACATGGGGCTGGAGAGCTGAGAGTTCCACCTCTTGTTCTGAAGGCAGCTAGGAGAAGACTGGGTTCCACACGGCTAGGACAGGGGTCTTAAAACCCACTCCCACAGTGACACACCTACTCCAACGGGACCATACCTCCTAATAGTGCCACTCCCTGGGCCAGGCTTATACAAACCAACACAGGGATCAGTCTTCTCCTTCACTATGTGAGCCCTGTGGTTTGAACTCAGGTCATCAGGCTTGACAGAAAGCCCTTTAGTCATTGAGATCTCTTTCTGGCCCCACTTCTGTGTATTTTGAACATTTCCCCCTGCTTTGGGAACATTCTGGAAAGACATCATATCATTCCCAGTCCTCTAGGCACTTGCAATATTTTTTATTGGTAACGTTTTTCTTTTTCCGTGTCATCTAGGCTGGCCTTAAACTCATTACGTAGCTAAGAATGATTTTGAATTTCTGATCTTCCTAGTGCTGGCCTCACGGGTGGCTCCCCTGCACTCGGTTTGTGCAGTGCTGGAGATCAAACCCAGAGCCTCGTGGATGCCAGGCAAGCTCTCTACAAACTGAGCTACATGCCCAGACCTCTTAATGATAATCTATCGGCCAATGGATGTATATTACCTTTCGGTTGCTGTGTACCATTACCAACACCAGTTTAGGCAGGAAAGGGTTTACCTTAGATGTCCAGTTAATAGTTCATCATTGAGGGAACTCAGGGCAGGAACCAGAAGGCAGGAACTGAAGCACAGAACACAAAAGAATGTTGCTTACTTGCTCACTTCTCGTGGCGTGTTCAGTTACCTTTCTTATACAGGTCAAACCCATCTGCCTAGGGATGGTACCACCTACAGTTGACTGCACCCTCCTACATCAATCATTAATCAAGAAAATGCCCCCACAGACATGGCCACAGGACAATCTGGTAGAGATAATTCTTCAGTTGGGGTTTTCTCTTCCCCAAGTGTGTCCAGTTGACATCCAGGATTAGCCATCAAAATAGAGTTGTCCAGAGCCCGGAACAACTTCCCAGATCTCTGCTCTGTTCACATAGTTTTGTATCGAATTCTGGTCTCCTGAGGGCAGAGTTTGTATCTGTCTTAGCTTTAGATGTACAATGGTAGAGCATGGTGACCTCAGAGAGCCAACATCCCTGCAGATTTTGAGCATTGTGCTTGTATTAATGTGTGCACTAAGGAGGAGCAATTAGCAAGGTCATTCATCAAGTCTCTGTTTAATTGTTAAAGCTAATTGGCTATTAAGGTAGGGCAAGCCTTATTTCCTACACCGGCAGAGGGTTTCTCCTTTAGTTCTGTTTCCGGCAAGGATTCTCACGTTCCACAACTAACAGTAACGCAGATATGAAACTAACTTTTCTTAGCAATTTTAGACAACGAAAGACTTTAGAACCACTGCCGAAAGGAGAGTAGACGTGGCTAGGTAAGCACTAAGCACGCAGGCGTTCATTCTCTCTGCTCTTGGTGTGGATGTGGTCTGTGCCGCTGTCCTAACTCCTGCACTGTGCTGTCTCCCCAAGAAGAGAGTGTAGTCCCGAGTCAGGAGATAAAATAAAACATTTCTCCTCTAAGCTGCTTCTTGTCATGCTACGTTATCACAGCAACAGAAATGAAACTGGGGCGTCCATTCTTCCCTTTAGCTGCTTAGTCTTTGTCTGCACGTAACCATTTATACTTTCAAATTTATCTTCTAGTTTCAGCCCTCTGGAGCTTGAATTTGGCTTCTCTCAACACAGCTTCTGGAAATATTGAAATATTCTGTTCAAAGATGCGACACACAAAGACCGAGAGCCTGGATCCCAGCAGCTCTGGAATTCTCCTCATTGGTGGAACCATTGGGCAAAAGCATTTCCACCTGGAGGCTGCTCACATCCCCCTCAGCTAGGCTTTGGGTTTACGGAATTGTGAGCAACATCCTGTACTGGTGGAGCTTGAGCCGTGAGCCTGTGTGATGCTGGGCCTGGCCATACGTGGCCGCGCCAGCTCCCTTGCTTGCTGTTCCACTGGCTGGGAGCCTGGGATTGGTAAAGGTCCCTGTATGCTCACAATACAGCCCCGAATTCATATGCTTGGCTTAGTTCTTAATTGCATCCATTGATGTTGAAAAACACTTAGTCCAAGAAAGAGACCAAAGGGACTTTGGGCTCTTCAAGTTGCCAAACTGGCAGGTTTTTCTATCAGGGCCACTGGAGAGATGTTCACAGGCCAGATGGTATGGCACAACATATGTTCCCAAGGAGGATGGCCCACGTTGCATATGGAAAGCTTGAAGCCAGTGCCACTCTGGGAAGCCTGAGGTGACTCAGAGGAATGGGAAGGCCTGGGAGGCTACTCTCAAGTGCCTGCCAGTGCCGCCTTGGGAGAAGGACCAGGTAGGTCTCCACAAGAACACAGCATTCATGCACTCTGTGTCAGACACAGTGTTTGTTAATAATCCAACAGGACCAGAGTGACTGACAAACTCAATTTTCCTTTTACATTTATTTATGTGTATATGCATGTGTGCACGTGCCATGGGAAACATGTGGCGATCAGAGGGCATCCTACAAGAATTGGTTCTCTTCTTCCTGGGTCTTGGTTTTACCCACTGAGCCATCTCACCTGCTAAATATGTTTAAGAGTAGATTAAGTAGCAATTATGTGTCTGAAAATTCACCCCAGGTCTTGGTTCAGGTGGACTTAGGGGAGAGGTGGCTGACAGTAACTTGTTCTCTAAGCTGAAAATAAATGGTGTCATTCATTCATACGAACCTAGAATTAGAGTCCGTGGAATTCTTCTACTCATCAGCTTTGACATCTTTAAAAAAATACACCTGCTTTCTTCATGCTGACCACAACAGCTAATGGGCCCAGGCTCTTTGCTGGGGGCCTATGCTTTTGCCAGGCACGCTTAAAATCCCTTATCTCATTTAATCACCACCAAAAATTTACTACTACTACTACTACTACTACTACTACTACTACTACTACTACTACTATTACTACTACTACTACTACTATTACTACTACCTGCACGTGCATGTGCATCTCTGAGATGGTGTCAGAACTCTTGGAGCTGGAGTTACAGACAATGGTGAGCTGCCTTATGGGTGCTGGGAATTGAACCCTGGTCCTATAGAAGAGCAGGCAGTGCTCTTAACTGCCGCGCTGTCTCTCCAGCCTCGGAAGTCCTAGTCTTATCCTAGCCTCAGATGAGAGCCAGGGAGGCTGTGACTTACTATGTCACAGAAGGGCTTCCTTACTGTGCAGAAGCTGGGTCTCCCATCTCCATCCCCGTAAGTAATCCCTCCAGAGCCTAGGTTTTCCTCAAGACTGTTTAACAAGCATGAGAGATGCTAAATTTGCTGAAACTATTGGGGTATGAAAAAAAATCTGCTTTTGAGTTTCTCGATCTACTAGCTTAGAGCTCTCTGCTTTTAAAGATTCTTTTCTATCCTTGTATACAGCCTTTCTTCTTTGATCAAAACTAGAAACCCCGAGTTGAGTATTTAGGGTCTCCTTGTCCCTGCCTCTTGGGTATCAGGCACTCTGGGATGTGGGTCCATCTCAGCCTCATGAGGAAGAGACTAGTTCCCTGATGCGTTTCACTCTGGCTTGAGAATACATTCCCACATTTAGACTACAGTCTGCAACTCTCTTCCCCATGAACTACTAGAGAGCAAGGCCCCTCTTGTCAGCCATCTGGCCTATAGCTGTGGCTCAGGAAATAACTGAAATGTATTGGTCATACCAGCATCAGAGTAGCCCAGAGCTAAATCAGTTGACCCCGCCCCTCTGTCATGGCACTATGCAAATGAGATTTCTAAGAGGCCTTGAGAGTATGCCAAGTTTTTCCCAATCTCTTTTCCTAGGATTTATGCTCAGTGGCAGGAAAGTGGGATTCTTTGTGTGCGTGCATGACATAGATGTGTGGGTACTCATGTCACAGCAAGCCTCTGGAGTCAGTTCTCTCCTTCCACCTTCTTGTGGCTTTGGGGATTGAACTTAGGTCATTAGGTTTGTGTGGGAAGTGCCTTTACCTGCTGATCCGTCTCACTAGCTAGGACCAGGGCTCTTTAATAACTCTGGAAAGGGAATTTAGTGTTCCAAACAGCTGCATTGGTGACAAAATACAAAGCTGGAGGCCTTTTGTGTCCGTGTGTCCCACCTTTAATGTAACTACAAGGTGGAGATTAGGAAAGAGTGGGGACTCCATTTCTAAATGCAGTGATATGGTATTAAGAACTAGGCCTTACTGGTTATAAAATATTCCATATGTACATGTAATCTTGTACAGGGGCCCACATGCTGTGTGTGTGTGTGTGTGTGTGTGTGTGTGTGTGTGTGTGTGTGTGTGTGTGTGAGAGAGAGAGAGAGAGAGAGAGAGAGAGAGAGAGAGAGAATCAGAGGACAACTTCAGGACCATTCATCAAGAGCCCTCCACCTTGTTATTTGAAAAAGAGACTCTTTAGTAGAGTCTTTTTTAAAAAAGATTTATTGATTTATATTATGTATATGACTACACTGTCTCTGTCTTCAGACACACCAGAAGAGGGCATCAGACCCCATTACAGATGGTTGTGAGATACCATATGGTTGCTGGGAATTGAACCCAGGACCTCTGGAAGATCAGTCAGTGTTTTTAACCACTGAGCCATCTCTCCAGCCTCCGTAAGATTATTATTTTTTCTTAAGATTTATTTATTTTATTGAATACACTGCTGCTGCCTTCAGACACACCAGAAGAGGGCATTGGATCTCATTACAGATGGTCATGAGCCACCATGTGGTTGCTGGGAATTGAACTCAGGACTTCTGGAAGAATAGTCAGTGCTCTTAACCGCTGAGCCATCTCTCCAGCCCTCTCTAGTAGATTCTTAAAGGTGGCAACAACTTTAATCCCAGTACTCGGGAGGCAGAGGCAAGTGGATCTCTATGAGTTCAAGGCCAGTCTGATCTACTGATTGAGTTCCAGGACGGCCAGGGTTACACAGAGAAACCCTGTCTCATAAGACTGACAGATGGCCAGTGAGCCTCCAGAGTCTCCAGTGCTGAGTTTACAAATGCACACCACCGGACCCAGAGTTGTGTGTGTGTGTGTGTGTGTGTGTGTGTGTGTGTGTGTGTGTGTGTGCTGTCGTGTTGATTTGACATGGGTTCTGGGAGGCAAACTCAGGTTCTCTGGATCACATGGTAAGGACTTTACTGGCATGACCATCTCCTCAGCCCACTACCTCAAATCCTTTATTTTCCCTGTCTCAGTGAAGATGCATTGCATCTTGCTTTTGTGCAATTTGGGGTTATGTTAGAGCTTTCTAAAATTCCCAGACCCTCGCTGGGGCTACAGTGAAGTTAAAATTTCAGATCTATCTAAGTTGGTCCCAGAGTCAGGAACTCTTCTGTGATCCCTACGATCATCTTATGGTCAAAATCAAATGATTGAAGAACTAGTTCATAGGTTACCAGAAAAGCCCCACAATAGTTTATCTTGTTACAGGACTGTTGTAGTACAAGTTATTGAGTTAATCATGAATTTCTACTCCCCCCTTTGATCTTTTAGTTCCCAAATAAATGACACACAACCTTTAAATTTATAGTAATTCTTAAAGCACTAGAGCTGGGCAGATAACCACCCTCTATGCTCTTTTGTCTACTTCCCTGTCAATAACACAAGATATCACTTGCCATGCTCTGCCTGGGTCACTCTTCCGCCAACTGCCCAGCCTTCATGGGTATGTTTTCTTCATTCACTGTCCCCACAACATCCTCTCCTCTCTCCTCTACTTTCTCCTTTTTGTTCATGGTCTGTTCTAAGACCCCCAAGCCCCACCTACCTCTCTTCTGCTTAGCCATAGGCTATAGGCATCTTCATTCAACCAATAGTTTTAAATTGAGAAGCAAGGTTACATAGTATCATTTGGTGTGCTTGAGAATTTCCTTGTTCCTGGTTGCAACCAGACCTTGGGGGCCAGTATTTAGCATTAAAATACAAAGTAACAGACCAATCCTCAACACAGTATCTCTAAAAGAGGACCGTTTCTCTGGGGACAGATCATCTATATTTTAAGTTTACATGTATTTGGTTGGTTTCTGTGTATAGGTAGCAGTGGGTGTGAGCATTTTATAACATGCACATGGAGGTCAGATGGCAACTTGCAGAATTCAGTTCTCTCCTTCCATCTTGTAGGCTCTGGGTATTGAACTCCATTTCTCTGGATTTGGATGCAAGCACCTTGACTCAGCGAGCCATCCCAGGAGACTCATCTCCCACCATGTTCTTCCCACTTCCCCAGGTCTCAGGGTTCATGTAACAACCTCTCCCACTTACATTTCCCTGTGACTCAAGGATCAAACAGTTCCCATGGGCTCGTGTGTTGAACACTTGGTCCCCAGCTAATAGGTCCAGCTCAAACAGGGCCTCTACTCAGGACAGTTACCTAAATCTAGTAGACAGTTTTCTGTCTTTGAAGAATATCTCTCTGTCTGTCTGTCTGTGCCTGTCTGCCTATCTATCTTCGTTTTTCTTTCTACCTATCATTCTATTTTATTCTGTTCTGTTCTAATTTTTATGCGGAGTCTCATGTATGTCAGGCTGGTCCAGAATTCTCACCGTGATGATTAATTTCAGTTGTCAAATTGATTGGCTCTGGGAGGATGACCTCTCAGTGAGTCTGTGGAAATATTTCCTGGAAGAATTAGCTAAAGGTTTCCCTCCTTCAGAGTGGGACACACCTTCTGGCAGCATCCTAATACAGAGAGAATGGAAAATAAGGCGAAAACAGTGCTGTTTTTGCCTGCCTACCTTCCTGTTTATGGGTAAATGCATCTACTCCATTGTTTCTACCAAAGCTGCTGACCCTCACTGACACTGGGACCCAGCTTCTCTAGCTTTTCAAAGTGACCTGAAGACAAGGATTTCTCCAAGAATCCAAAAAGTCTTCAGCATCAGATTGGGACTGCTGGAGAATCCAGTCTGTCATGCTGAGCAGTTAATGCAGTCTCAACCTGTCCAGTGTAGACATCAGCTATTGGACCATCTAGCCCGTCTCATGTAAGCCAATCTAATAACTCCCCCTTGTAGTATATGTTCATCTTATTGATTGTATTTCTCTAGAGATCTCTGGCTAACATAGTAGTGTGGGGTGACCTTGAACTTCTGGTCCTGTGATTGTACTTCTCAAGCATTGGGATAATAGGAGCGCACTACCACGCTTCTTTATATGCAGTGACAGGGACGGAACCCAAGATTGTGCTTTCTAGGTAAGCTGAGGTACAGCCCCAGCCCTGTAGTTGCAGAATAGCTTGTATGCCCATCTACCATGGCACTTTTAAACAATAGCTTGTACTGGTCCTCTCTCCCAGTGAACTCTAAACTCTCCACCATGGTACGATTGACAGTCACGGACTCTGACATTCTGGAGCAATAAGCCCCAATAAACTTTCTTCTACAAACTGCCTTAGTCAAGATGTTTTAGTACAGCAACACCACTAGGTTCGGAGGCAAAAGCAGTTCCTGATACCAACACATGGGTCTCCCCAAATCTATCTACATGGTTACAAATACATTTGAACAAGCATGTTTCTGTTTCTTACAACAAGCAAACACAAAGGGTACAGTCTTTCCTTGTACCTTCAGGTGCCAGACACAGTGCTGCTACTCTATTAGGTGCCGAAGCAATGAGTATTATCCGAATTGGAAATTACCAGGGCTCTTAACCAGCAATTATCAAGGTTCTTGGTGTTCACAGGCCTTGGCCTCTGGAGATCTAGATAGCCCTTTGCTGTTTGATTTTCTTCTTTCATTTCTTCCAAATCTTCCTGTATCAGATAGGGAGACATTAATGAAATCCAGGGCAGTCCATTTGGTGTTCCCTGGAGAAGAGCTCAATAAAACGAAACAAAACAAAACACAACATTAGTACTCAAAGTTAAAACACACTGGACCTATCTTCCTACTCCCGCATCCCTACTGGTTCAGGATAACAGAGAATTAATTTCGCTTAAAGGTTTTTTTTAAATGTATTTTATGTATGTTAGTAAACTGTTATTCTCTTCATACATATCAAAAGAAGGCATAGAATTGAATTACAGATGGGTATGAGCCACCATGTGGTTGCTAGGAATTGAACTCAGGACCTCTGGCAGAGCAGCCAGTGCTCTTAACCACTGGGCCATCTCTCCAGCCCCAATAATTAATTTAAAAAATATTTATTTTTTAGTTGTGTGTCTGTGTATGGGTATGAGCACGTGAGTGTGATGCTAGAAGAGGCCAGAAGATGACATCAAATCCTCCTGAAGCTGGGGTCCAGGGGGGTGTAAGCCACCTTCATTCTTGGGGCTGGAGAGATGGCTCAGAGGTTAAGAGCACTGACTGCTCTCCCAAGGGTCCTGAGTTCAAATCCCAGCAACCACATGGTGGCTCACAACCATCTGTAATGGCATCCGATGCCCTCTTTTGCTGTGTCTGAAGAGAATGACAACCTACTCATATACATAAAAAATGAAAACATCTTTGAAAGAAATTTGAGTCCTTGAAACCTAACTAAGGTCTCCTACAAGTGCATGTATCACTGAGAGCCACATCTCCTGCCCCAAGAAGGCTAATTGTTTCTGGGAAAACTGGACTCGGAGTTGAGATCAATTACTGTGAATTTACGAACAGAAACACACAGTGCAAAGGCTGCCTTCTGCTCTGCGGTGCACACTCACAAGTTCATATGGCTCTTGAGGATGACAGTGCTTCGCTGCCTGATACCGTCACTTTAGTCTTGCCTTGCTTTACCTTTTATTTCCTCACAGCAGAATCATAACTTCTCACAGATGCATCTAATTTCTTAACTCCAAAGCAGAAGAGAGACATTTTTCAAATTTTCCTATAAGAGGGATTGTGGGAAGTACATACTCAGATGAATTAAGCTCAAACGCACTCTGGTTGGTTGTGTGCGTTGCCCCGACAGAGATGAAGGTTAACGTAGTTTAAGGATGAAATATAGACCATCCTGTGCAAAACCACTGTGTTGCAGTTTAATTAAAAGAATTCATTAAAGTGGTGCCCCATCCGGGGTAATTAGTATGCGTAATTTATGCATTGCCTAATACACAGGGGCAGTGGCCTGAATAATAAACTCAAGTTAACCTTAAGTGAGAGAGATTGGATGGTCAGATGTTTATTTAGCTCAGGTTTGCTCACGAGTTAAGGTTAAAGAGGTGAAATCCAGTTACAGTTAATTAATTAATTCCTTGGGTTTTCTTCATGAAAATCCTGTCTGCTCAATCAGATAAAAATGTGGTGAAAGGCAGGGGAGTGATCTTTGTGACATGTCCTCTAGCAAGTTAGTAACTGTTTGAAAGGACAGATTTAAAGGGACAGCAAAGAGAGACAGGAAAAAGACAAAGAAATGATATGAGAGATTTGTGTGTGTGTCACTAATGTCAAAATGCTGGGGGAGAGGGGTAGAATTTGGGTGTTATTGTTTGCAACATGGGGACACGTGTTTAGGAATTCATTATTAGGTATTTGATCTGCATGACGTTTGATAGTAACAGTCAGAGTCTGTTCTTGGCAAGTATTTCCCATGTATCTGACTTATTAATCAAGTCCCTGTCAGGGCAGCTGGTACCTCATGCAGCCATTCTGAAGGGAAGTGGTTGAGCCCTGGGAAGTTAATGGGTCACCTGAGCAAGCTCCTGAGGTGAATTTTTATGATTGAATGCTTTGTTTGTGGCTGTACATAGGCAGGAGAACTGGACTTAGGAGCTGGGAAAAGTCAGCAAAGATATAAGTTAATTTGATTATTTTCGAACTAGAAAGACTGAGATTTTAATAAAGTCAATAAAATGTATCAATTGTTCAATACGTATTGAGCATCCACCGTGTGCTGGTCTGGGAGCTTCCATATTGTCTCTGAACAGAAAGCAGAGAGTCCTCCCTCTGTCCTTCTCTGGTCTGTTGCACCAGTGTCTAGGTGATGCTAAGAAAGAAGCAAAAGGATCCCCCTTCCATGTGACAATTGGCTTTGAAAGCACTTGAGGGCTGAACTTGCTGGTATTCCTGCCTGTGTGAAATTGCTGTCTCGCCTCCATCCTGTAGAGCTTAGCGGGCCGTTAATCACTGCTGCACACTTGCCCATAAGGTGATGGCCCACAGCCCAGGCAGGTCAGTTAGATCTTCTCCAGTTTTCATTTGAATAAAGTGAGGGAGAGAGAGGTACTTCAATGCAGTTGAGACTGACTGGTGAAGACCCCAGGTTATGCACTGGATTCTGGGATGTCTTTCTAAATACCTGTCATGCACTCAGTCTTTTATCTACAACCCATGTGACCTTGTAGGGCACTCTACAGCTGTTTTGTGTTTGCAGATGGGGAACCTGAGAGTCAGGAAAGCTCTGGAACTTACTGGAGGTCACACGTGAGCAAGTGGAAAAGCTGAGACTCGAACCCAGGACTTCTGTCACTTCAGAGCTGGTGGTTCTCTTGCTTATGATCTTGGGAAAGTCACTAAATTTCTATGACTTTGGATACCTTGGTGGATGTGGGAGGTCACACTCCTGCCTCTCCCACAGACTGCTGTGAAAATCATCAGCAAGGTCTGTCTAAAGCCTGTCACAGTGTCTGAACACTTGCTGTCTTAGTTAGGATTTTATTGCTGTGAGGAGTCACCATGACCACGGCAACTCTTATAGGCAGACATGGTGCTGGAGAAGGAACTAAGCTCTACATCTTGATCCAAAGGCAGCCAAAGGGGATTGTGTGCCACATGGGGCATAGCTTCAGCATAGGAGGCCTCTAAGCCTGCCCCCCAGAGTGTCACACTTCCTCCAACAAGGCCACATCTCCTAATATTGTCACTCCCTGTGGGACAAGCTTTCCAAAACATGAATCTATGGGGACCATTCCTATTCAAACTATCCTACTTGCAAAGATGTTTGCTGGGGATGTTTCAACCAGGACAGGCAAGATCTTGAGAAAGAAACAGGAAAGGGGCTGGTGTGACCAAGCCATTGAGACACCGAGGTAGAGACACTTAGAGACAAGGAATCACAGCAGAGGTAGGAACAGCAGGCTGTGTGAGATCTGCTGATAGGTTACTTTGGAAGCCTCGGATTTGCAAGGAGGTTCTTTAAAGACCAATAGAAGAAAACCCTGCTTTGCAATGAAGGGGCTGGGTGAGGGGGAGTCTTATTTTCAAGAGGTCTGGGCGTTAGCACATACGATCTGTTACTCATCCCATCTTCATGACAACCCAGGAGGTCTGTGTCATCCTCACCTCAAAACCAAGGTTCTGAAGTTCAGTGAAGTTAAGACACCAGCCTAATGGCAGGGCAGAGAGAGTGGGAGCATGTTCACCTGGTCTGGTGAGCGTTAGCCATAAGAAGCTTTTGACTGTCCCTCTCACCCACTCCTTCTTCCTCTCGTTATCCTGAAAGAAAATTTAGAGGCTGTAGTCTGAGGAATGAATGGGTTGTGTGAGTTTGTCTCTGACCTTTAGGGGTTCTGATTTGTCCAGTGGTTTACCTCCAAGGCTCTCCCACATGATTATCCTAATATGACCCCATCATAGACCAGAGTCCTTCCTCAGCCTGGTGGAGGTTTCAAGTAACCAGGCTGTCATCTCAGAGAACAGAGTATGGCCATCTTATCTTAGTGGCCGTCCTCATTCTGGACTGAACAGTACCCTTATCTTGTGAGTAATAAGTTTCATTTTCTTGAAGTCAACACTGCAAATATCACTTCTGCCTTCTGCCCCTCACCTAACACCATCTCACCTAACCAATAAAACTATTCCTGCTCCTTAACAATCCCTGGTCCCATGGATAACACCCACCCCACACACATATGTGTGCAAAAGTCCTAATAATAACAGCCTGTAAAAGGTGTTCACTCTCTCGCCTTTCTGTGAGAGCCCTTCTTTTGTTTATTCCAAGGCAAACCTGTCCCTGTTGAGCCCCTGCCTGTCTCTTCTTACATCACTATGTAGCCAAGGATGGACTTGAAGTTCTAATCCTCCGGCCTCCATCTCCAGACTGCTGGGATCACAGGTGTGCTCTATTCCACAAGAGGTGGCAAGGGTTTTGTGTGGGAGGACTTTCAGTTTCACGTCTGTCCCTCCACTCTGTTGCTCCTTCTACACTAAAACATGCCAATCCGAAGACGGTAACAGAGAAACAGAAATGAAAATCACTCTCCAGAACTGGAGGTGATAACTTCACTTTTGACAACACAAGCTTCATGTATTTGCCTGAGTTTGGAAATCACAGTGGGCGGGATGACCTCAGAGGCCACTGTCACTCTCAGCTTGGTTTTAAGAAAATTCAGATTTTAATTTTGAGATACCTATCTTTTATGACAGTGTCCTATTATAAGTTTCTGTTTTGGTTTTTGTTATTGTTTTTTTTTTCCTCACAAGATTGCAAATTTAATGAGGCAGAGACTCAAAGGGACAGGGGTGGAGTAGGGGAGCAAAAGCAGGGAGGGATGAATGTCTGTGCTTACTTTCCTCTTTATTCAGTACAAGATCCCAGCTCTGCGAATAATTCTACCCACGGTGGAACTGTAATGCCCAAAATTAACCTGCAAACCCTAACTGCCCTAAGACAGATAATTTCCTAGAATGCTAGGAGTTGTAGTTCCTGGGAAACAACAAAGCATCATGGGAAAGTACAGTGGCCTATAGGTTTGTCCTTTTAAACCCCTGTAACACATCTCAGAGCCGCTCAGCTGGGAAAGTCCAGAGAGTGGTACTGACCAAAGTCCGTCTCTTTGGTATTTCATATTTAATAAAGCTTGCTTCAAGCTTGGCTCCAAATGGTGAGATTAGTTTTTCTCTGGAAAATCTCAGGATTCAGAGTACTTCCTATCTCAATAAATCTAATCAAGGTAATCCCCCTACTTCAGGCATGCCCAGAGGTTGGTCTCTTAGGTGACTCTAGTTTTATCAAATTGACACCTGAGATTAGCCACCACAGTGATTATACTTCTAGTTAAGAAAGGAAGCGTGGGTAACTTAAATTTTAAGAGGAAGGAATGCTACTGGTATGGAACTAAGTCGATATGTGGGAGCCAGTGCTACAGCCAGAACAGTAGGGAAACATGGAAGAAACTGGAAGAGTGGGTTACAACTTTATGACCTATGACCTTTTGCAGCTGGTGATTGCAACAGCAACATCTTTTTTGATATGAGGTTCTAATATCTAAAAAGGGAAGAAACTAGATATTTGAAGTCAGAATGAAATAATCCAATAAGCTTTTCCCAAGGAATTTCTGACAGAGTCTGAACTTGTGTTGGGGTGATAATCTCTTGTGCACTGTGTAAAGGTTGTCCTCGTTTTATGAAGCATCACCCGTCTCCATGTTTTGTAAGCATCTTCTCCATCACTTTCTGATTGGTTGATAAACTGCTGATGGTCTGTAGCAAGGCAGGAAAGGATAGGTAGGAGGTGGGGCAAGCAGACTGTGCCACCAGACAGAAGAACTGGTGAGGCTGAAGTAGGTTCGAAACCCTGGGGAATTTCCGAAGTGAGAACAGTAGGGGGGAACCAGCTCCCTGCCAAGCTCCACCTGCCCTGGAACACGGAACCACGGCACCCCACTGAGAGGACCTGGAGTTCTCCATGCTCATGCGACATCTAGATAGGTCCCGAGTGTTTGGCCAATGAGCTTCCCTTCCTAGGCATTCCTTCCCCCTAAAGGTGTTTAATCCCTTGTTCTCCCTGAGTAAGAGGTAGGTATGCAGTCGCATCTGCTGTAAAATAAAAATTTGGACAAGCAAGGGCCGTCTCTTTCATCAAGGATTTCTGGGGATGATGGGGTATGTATGTCGGAGGGGCCTTCATCATAAAATGCCACGCCTAAATCTGGAGAAGGCCTTCTCTTTTCCAGACACTCTGTACTCTTAGCACTTATTCAGAACCAAACCAGACTCTGCCCCATCCCGGGGTTCAGCCATTCCCTTCTGTCTAGTGCATAAGGAAGAGCACCTCCCCCGCCCCGTAGCCTCCATTCTCAACTCCCCGAGGTCCCCCGTGGTGTCTGGGTACCCACGAGATTGAGAACCACAGTGTCCATCCCATATCTCGATGTTTCTCACTGGGAAGAACACAGAAGAACACAGGCTGGGACCCCTATCTCGGACTGTATTCTGCCTCCCCTGAGCGGTTTGCGAGCAGTGTCCCGACCTAGGTAGACACGCAGCTGGACAGTAGGAACCCCGGGCAGAAATAGGAACTCTGGGAAAGAATCAGGAGAGATTTGCCAGCCAGATGTGGACGAATAAGCAAGTGCCAGTACTCAGAAGGTGACAAGCCACGTGACAGAGCATAGATTAGTAACGGTCCCATTTAAGTATAAGAGCTAGTCGGAAACAAGAGTAAGCTGATGCCCTGAGCATTCGTAAGTAATAAAACGTCTCCATGCTGTTATTGGGAAGCTGGCGAATTATGAAAAGTTCAAACAGTTACAATCTTGTGTTTAGGCATAAGTTGATTCTATCCTCACACACACCTCATCTTCTGTCCCCACATCACTTAACAGAGTTATGAGGTCTGAGCTGAATGTTCACTACCTCTTGCCCCCATTTCTACGGAGTCATCTGTCATATACGCAGTGTGGCTCCTTGTAAAGAGCTACAGTTTGGGGGTTTCTGAGCATTCACTGATTGACTCTAAGCTTCTCTCCTGGAGAGATTTCTGTTGTGCCCTCAGTCAGAGCCTCAGGACCACATCACAGGTAGCAGCGCCTTGGCTGGGTATCTTTGAGCTCCATTGCTCTTCTCCTGGCTGTGAATGCTGACCTGGTTTGTAGACCACTCTGGACACTCGGCAATTCGCTTCTACAGAGGAAACAAAGACAGTAACAACAAAAACGACCAACCAGCCCTCACTGAGTCTTCAAAGTCATTCGGTCAATGTATAGCTTTCATAGTTTATTTTTAATGTTGTGCCGAGTGGGTGCATGTGTACGTGCTCATGCACATGTGTGTGTGCATGCATATGTGCTTGTATGTGCACATGCATTTCTGTGTGTGTTGCTTGTGTACATGTGTGAGTGTGTTATTGCGTGTGTGTGTGTGTGTGTGTGTGTGTGTGTGTGTGTGTGTGTGTGTGTGTGTGTAGGTACCCATAGAGGCTGGACTCATCAGATACCCCTGGATCTAGAGTTATGTGTGATTGTGAGTTGCCAGATGTGGGTGCTGGGAACTGGACTTGGGCCTTCTCAAAAGCCGTCTTAACCACTGAACATCTCTCCAGTCCCTCACTGTTACTTAATTGAGCCTGGTTACCAAAGTACTCATTTTTTAAAAAATCCTATTGATTGGAGGAATGCACACCTTATTTCCTTATGTCATACATTTTTATTTCCCATCCTCTCTTTATCCTAACTCTGAAGTGAGAGCACACAGGAGATATTTATAATTGAAGAGACAAGCACACCTTGTTGATTGCTCTTGCAAAAAGCAGACAAGCTCTTTCCCGTTGGCAATGACAAGATCTAAGAGTGCTTTGCCAGAGTCCAACATGGGACTTGTATTAGAGCCAGAAGCTGGCAAAGACCGTACACAGGTTACGGCCCTTGCCACCGGGACACTTATTTAGTCTTCTCAGCCTCAAAGAGCAAATCCTCTGGAGACAAATTCCTCTCATGGACACCGTAGTCAAACGCAGCCAGCATTCTGGTGTGGCCTCCAATCTGAGTAATTACCACACAGCCACTGTCTTCCCACTGACAGCCTACATTTAGACATCAGAAGTTGTCGCTCATTTGTCCACTATTACCTGGGATTGGTGTAGCTAGCTTTAACTGTCAGCTTGTCACAGTCTAGAGCAATTTTGCAACCCTTTGATACAGTTCCTCATGTTGTGGTGACCCCAACCATAAAACTATTTTACTGTTATTGCATAAGTGTAATTTTGCTACTGTTATGAATCATAATGTAAGTATCTAATATGCAGGATATCTGGTATACAACACATGCGAAAAGGTTGTTTTACCTCCTATGGGGTCATTATCCACAGGTTGAGAACCTCTGGTCTAGAGTCGCCTCAGAAGGAAACTCTGTTGAGGGAGGTCCTAGATCAGGTTGGCTGTGAGCATGTCTGTGGGAAATTATCTTGAATATTAAATGCTGTAGGAGTCCCAGCCCACCATGGGCAGCACCATCCCTAGACAGGGATGTATCAGATGTATAAGAATAGAAGAAAGCTAACTAAGCATGATCCTTCAAGTGAGCCATTAAGCAGCCTTCCTCCATGGTTTTGACTCAGACTCCTGCCTTGAGTTCTTGCCTTGTCTTCCCACAAGAATGGACTGTGATCTGGAAATGTAAGCCAAGTAAAACCTTGCCTCTCTTAAGCTGATTTTGGTCAGAGTGTTGGTTTACAGCAACAGAAAGGAAACCAGAACATGACCATCTTTCTTTTTTCCCCTTTTTTTCTTCATATTTTCCTTTTGACACCATCCACATATTCCCCATTATTCCCTCACCCTACTACCAAGTTATCTTTAGACACTTAGACCTCCTCTCACGACAGATAATAAAACACAGTTGCCTGAGGAATGGGAAGGACAGATCAAGAGCACCATGCCTTGAATTCTCAACAGAGATGTGATACTTAGTTCATCTTCCCAAGGAAATTTGGTTCTTCTTCCAAATTTCAAGTCATCACAATAGGTCACAGAAACAGATTGGTTTTATCATTGTATACAGTTCAGAACCCTCTACAAAGCTAGAATTGGGCTGTGAGCAGCCTGGAAAGGGAACTGAGTCAAGGTTTATTTAGGAAGACCCCATAACTAACACCTATCAAGAAATAGATTTAACTCAGACTACTTCAGAAAGGAAGTGAGGGTGCTGCTAAGTTCAGGCTGTCCAATGAGCACTCCATCAGTAACATCTTTAGTTAATCAACCTTTAACACTATCTCCATGTTCTTTTCTGGGAAGTCTGGTTGCAACAAACTATCCAATGGTATCTGCTTCCCAAACCATTGCTTCAAAGAAACCTTCCTGATGTGTGTGTGTGTGTGTGTGTGTGTGTGTGTGTGTGTGTGTGTGTGTGTATTTAACATGTATATGCCTTCCTTAATTGATTGCTATCTTTATTTTTAGCATATATATTATTATTTATTTATGTGCCTGTGTGAATGTATGTGTACATGTATGTGGGTGCTCATGGAGGCCAGAAGAGGATATGGGATCCCTGGAGCTGGAGTACAGGTAGTTGTGAGCCATCCAATATGGGTGCTGGGAACTGTAGATCAAGAAGCAGTACCGTTAACCAATGATCAAGCCATCTCTCTGATAACTGGCTTCAATTCTTGATTCCTCTTGAGATCCATACTCTTTGCTGAATAATTTGATGACACTCTTTCTCTGACTCTGAGTTTATCTGTGGGACTTGTTTTGACCAACAGAAAAAGGCAAAATCGACTGTGAACCAAGTCCAAAGGTGGATCTCAGTAGGGTTTATACATTCCCACTTTCTCACCTGGGCTTCCTCCACTGCCTCAGGGAGGGCATGCATGGGCTATGTCTTAGTTGGGGTTTTACTGCTGTGAACAGACACCATGACCAAGGCAGCTCTTATAAGGACAACATTTAATTGGGACTGACTTACAGGTTCAGAGGTTCAGTCCATTATCATCAAGGCAAGAACGTGGCAGCATCCAGACAGGCAAAGGTGCAGGAGGAGCTGAGAGGTCTACATCTTCATCTGAAGCCTGCTAGCAGAATACTGGTTTCTAGGCAGCAAAGATGAGGGCTCCTAAAGCCCACATCCACAGTGACACACCTACTCCAACAAGGCCACATCGTCTAATAGTGCCACTCCCTGGGCTGAGTATATACAAATCATAACAGGCTACCTCCCATCCAAGCAGAGGAATGAGAAACACATGAGCTTAGGTGACTGGGATGGGCAGTTCTAATTGCCAACTTGACATGACATAGCACTAACTGGGAAGAGAATCTCAATGAAGGATGCCTAGCTCAGGTTGGCCAGTGGGCATGCCTGTGAGGCCCTGGATTAATTCGAGGTAGTAAGCCCCAACCATTGTGGGCAGCACCATTCTCTGGTTTGGGGACCCAGGTCATATAAAAATAGAGAAAGCAAGTTGAGCACAGGCATACATGGGTGTCTGAGCCTCTGCTCATGAATATGAATATAATGTGACTCCTGTCCAGCGATGGACTGGAATTGAAAGCCAAATGAAATCTTTCCTGCCTGAGTTTCTTTATATCAGACATTTTGCAACAGCATCAGAAATGAGACTAGGAGAGTGGCCGAGCTGCCTTGGTCGCTTCTCCTGTCAGTGCGCCGAACGCCTGGCTAACAGCAATGTCAGTGAGGAGGGGTTTATTCTGGCTCACCATTTGGAAGGTTCAGTCCACCATGGCATCAACTGGGTCCACAGTGTTGACTGAGGTTGCTTCCTCAGATCTCCAGCTATCAAGAAACAAATAGAGACCTTGGATAGGAACTGGGGCCAGGGTATATCCCATAAGGCCTGCCTTCCAGTGATCTGCTTCCTTCAGCCAGACTCCCCCTCCTAAAGATTCCACAGCCTCTCACAACAGCGTCTCCACTGAAGGACTGTGCTGTCAACCTGATACACGCTAGAATCCCTGGAGAGGATGGAGCTTCAACTGAGAAAAATACCTCCATAAGATTGGGCTATAGCCAAGCCTGTAGAACATTTTTTAAATTAGCGATTAATGTGGGAGCCCATTGTGGGTGGGACCACCCCTGGGCTGGTGGTCATGGGTTCTATAAGAAAGCAGGCTGAGTAAGCCACAAGGAGCAATCCAGTAAGCAGTATCCCTCCATGGCCTCTGTACAGCTCCTGCCTCTAGGACCCTGCTTTATTTGAATTCCTGTCCTGACTTCCTTCAATGAATAGTGATGATGAATTATAAGTCAAATAAACCCTTTCCTCCCCAGGTTGTTTTGGTTATGGTATTTCATTGCAGCAATAGACACCCTAACTAGGACAGGGTCCATGTGTTCAAATACATGAGCCTATGGAGACATATCACACTGAAAACCTTAACACTGGTTAAGCCCAGATTAGCGTCTCCAGCAAACAGAGAGACTCCTGACATACCACACTTCATAGCATTTCATTTAGGCCAACCTCATGTGCCATTCCGCTATGTCATCCACTTCATTGGGAACAGTTTGGTATGGTTAGTTTTATGACCATTTGACATAAGCAAGTCATTTTGGAAGAGGAAATCTCTAGTGAGAAAAAATGCTCTCCTAGGTTGGCCTGTGGACAAGGCCATGGTGATTTTTCTTGATTGACGATTAATGTGGGAGGTCCCAGGCCACTGTGAGTGGTGCCATCCCTGGGCTGGCAGTTCACAAGCCATGAGGAGCAAGCAAGCAAGCCACACTCCCTTAGGGTCTTGCATTAGCTCTGCTTTGAGTTCCTGTCTTGAATTCCGTTGATGGCAGACTGTGATGTGGAAGTGTAAGCAAAGTAAACCCTTTCCTTCTCAAGCTCCTTTTTTTTCATAGTGTTTTATGACAGCAACAGAAACCCTCAGACCCTCACTGAACTTGAAGCTCACCAATTAGGTAACACTAGATAGTCAGTGAGTCCTACAGATCCTCCTGTCTCTGCTTTTCTGATGCTGAGGTTACTTTTTTTTTTTTTTTTTTTTTTTTAACTTGAATATTTCTTATATACATTTTCAGTGTTATTCCCTTTCCCGGTTTCGGGCAAACATCCCCTCCCTCCCCTTCCTTATGGGTGTTCCTCCCCACCCTCCCCCCCATTGCCGCCTCCCCCCCAACAGTCTAGTTCACTGGGGGTTCAGTATTAGCAGGACCCAGGGCTTCCCCTTCCACTGGTGCTCTTACTAGGATATTCATTGCTACCTATGAGGTCAGAGTCCAGGGTCAGTCCATGTATAGTCTTTAGGTAGTGGCTTAGTCCCTGGAAGCTCTGGTTGCTTGGCATTGTTGTACATATGGGGTCTCGAGCCCCTTCAAGCTCTTCCAGTTCTTTCTCTGATTCCTTCAATGGGGGTCCTATTCTCAGTTCAGTGGTTTGCTGCTGACATTACGCCTCTGTATTTGCTGTATTCTGGCTGTGTCTCAGGAGCAATCTACACTTCTGCACTTCTTTGCTTCATCCATCTTGTCTAATTGGGTGGCTGTATATATTTGGGCCACATGTGGGGCAGGCTCTGAATGGGTGTTCCTTCAGTCTCTGTTTTAATCTTTGCCTCTCTTCCCTGCCAAGGGTATTCTTGTTCCCCCTTTTTTTTTTTTTTTTTTCGGGCTGGGGAATCGAACCCAGACCTTATGCTTCCTAGGCAAACACTCTACCACTGGAGCCAAATAACCCCTCTTGTTCCCCTTTTAAAGAAGGAGTGAAGCATTCACATTTTGATCATCCGTCTTGAGTTTCATTTGTTCTAGGCATCTAGGGTAATTCAGGCATTTGGGCTAATAGCCACTTATCAATGAGTGCATACCATGTATGTCTTTCTGTGATTGGGTTAGCTCCTCAGGATGATATTTTCCAGTTCCAACCATTTGCCTACAAATTTCATAAACTCGTTGTTTTTGATAGCTGAGTAATATTCCATTGTGTAGATGTACCACATTTTCTGTATCCATTCCTCTGTTGAAGGGCATCTGGGTTCTTTCCAGCTTCTGGCTATTATAAATAAGGCTGCTATGAACATAGTGGAGCACGTGTCTTTTTTATATGTTGGGGCATCTTTTTGGTATATGCCCAAGAGAGGTATAGCTGGATCCTCAGGCAGTTTAATGTCCAATTTTCTGAGGAACCTCCAGACTGATTTCCAGAATGGTTGCACCAGTCTGCAATCCCACCAACAATGGAGGAGTGTTCCTCTTTCTCCACATCCTCACCAGCATTTGCTGTCACCTGAGTTTTTGATCTTAGCCATTCTCACTGGTGTGAGGTGAAATCTCAGGGTTGTTTTGATTTGCATTTCCCTGATGACTAAAGATGTTGAACATTTCTTTAGGTGTTTCTCAACCATTAAGCATTCCTCAGCTGTGAATTCTTTGTTTAGCTCTGAACCCCATTTTTAATAGGGTTATTTGTCTCCCTCAGGGTCTAACTTTTTGAGTTCTTTGTATATTTTGGATATAAGGCCTCTATCTGTTGTAGGATTGGTAAAGATCTTTTCCCAATCTGTTGGTTGCCGTTTTGTCCCAACCACAGTGTCCTTTGCCTTACAGAAGCTTTGCAGTTTTATGAGATCCCATTTGTCAATTCTTGATCTTAGAGCATAAGCCATTGGTGTTTTGTTCAGGAAATTTTTTCCAGTGCCCATGTGTTCCAGATGCTTCCCTAGTTTTTCTTCTATTAGTTTGAGTGTGTCTGGTTTGATGTGGAGGTCCTTGATCCACTTGGACTTAAGCTTTGTACAGGGTGATAAGCATGGATCGATCTGCATTCTTCTACATGTTGACCTCCAGTTGAACCAGCACCATTTGCTGAAAATGCTATCTTTTTTCCATTGGATGGATTTGGCTCCTTTGTCAAAAATCAAGTGACCATAGGTGTGTGGGTTCATTTCTGGGTCTTCAATTCTGTTCCATTGGTCTATCTGTCTGTCTCTGTACCAATACCATGCAGTTTTTATCACTATTGCTCTGTAATACTGCTTGAGTTCAGGGATAGTGATTCCCCCTAAAGTCCTTTTATTGTTGAGGATAGTTCTAGCTATCCTGGGTTTTTGTTATTCCAGATGAATTTGCAAATTGTTCTGTCTAACTCTTTGAAGAATTGGATTGGTATTTTGATGGGGATTGCATTGAATCTGTAGATCGCTTTTTGGTAAAATGGCCATTTTACTATATTAATCCTGCCAATCCATGAGCATGGGAGATCTTTCCACCTTCTGAGGTCTTCTTCAATTTCTTTCTTCAGTGTCTTGAAGTTCTTATTGTACAGATCTTTTACTTGCTTGGTTAAAGTCACACCGAGGTATTTTATATTATTTGGGTCTGTTATGAAGGGTGTCGTTTCCCTAATTTCTTTCTCTGCTTGTTTCTCTTTTGTGTGGAGGAAGGCCACTGATTTATTTGAGTTAATTTTATACCCAGCCACTTTGCTGAAGTTGTTTATCAGCTTTAGTAGTTCTCTGGTGGAACTTTTTGGGATCACTTAAATATACTATCATATCATCTGCAAATAGTGATATTTTGACTTCTTCTTTTCCTCGATCTGTATCCCTTGACCTCCTTTTGTTGTCTGATTGCTCTGGCTAGAACTTCAAGAACTATATTGAATAAGTAGGGAGAGAGGGGCAGCCTTGTCTAGTCCCCTGATTTTAGTGGGATTGCTTCAAGTTTCTCTCCATTTAGTTTAATGTTGATGCTGAGGTTACTTAATCTGTGTTTTTACATAGGTGTTGGGGATTGAGCTTGGGTCCTCATGCTTGCAAGGCAAGCACTTTCATACCTAAGATGTGTTAGTTTTTTCCCCGTCTTTGAACATAACATGAAGTCTCTGCCTGCTGGGAGTGGAGAGGGAAGAATTTCCTAGAATCGTTTTTCTAGCTCTGTGACTCCAAACTGTGTCTTCTCTTTTTTGACCTCTGACACATTCACAATCAGCTCCCAGTCCCCTGTGGCTCACTCGTAGAACTTGCAAACATGATCAGGATCTTACAAAGTCCCTTGAGTCTGCTAGGAATTGGGGAAAGGCTAAAGCAAAGGGTTCCTCTCAGGATGACTCAGGCGATTAGTCACAGAACCTTCACAGGAGGCAAGGAATCTACTTCCAAGATAGAGCATTCATGTGTCTGGCCTGGTGCTGACTGTTAGCACCAGTCCTTGGGTCTGTGGATCTCTCCAATGAGCCGTTTGGGTCATATGGGCAAAGCAAGTTCTCCCTCATGCCCCAGAGTGACCCCAGAAACAACTGAGAAGCTGCAGTCTGTGTGTGCTTGGCTTCAGAAGTCATTCTGTGGTTTCTTCACATGCCATTGCATACTAACCAACCCTGTCCCGTGTGGCAGATGGAGACCACAAATAATACAGAATGGGAACCACTGAGAGTCATCCTGAATGCTGGCCAACAAAGACACAGCTACCAGAAGTTCCAGGACACTGTGCATGTTGCAGGGAACAAGTTCTTAGTAGATCATCATCCTTGCTCTATGCCCATACTTACAGCTAAGATAATACCAATGTCCTCATATTGATGTCAATCCATAGCCGCAAGCATTTAATCATTATCCTCTATGTGTCGTATACTCGGCACTGACTTCAGCATTCATGTACTCACACAGACTCCCTGCAAAATAAGCTCAAAGGTAACACTTCTACATGAGGTAAGTCATTGCATTGGTAAATCAACCCGTAAGAAGGGTTTTCTAACATTCTCAAACAATTGGCCTCTGTGACTATCACTTTGAAAAGCTCAAAGTAGGGTTAAAAAACAAAACAAGACAAGAAACCCCCCATAAACTTCTGTTAAAGCTTTCGAATTAATTTTGGAATGTTAATAAGAGCTCAAGGCAGCCTAACCCACACAGGCAAAGGTTTTTATGTTCTGTTTGGGTGGCAAATTAATGAGCACTTTTCACGAACTCCATATTTAAAGATACTGTCAGACTTTATTGGACTTCTTTTTTTGTCCCCCTGAATGTTTATCTAAGAGGGAGCGTCTCCAGATGCTCTGTCTGTTTGCTGTGACATTCTAAGATACAGAGACCGAGTTAAGCAGGCATTTCTCAGGGGTCTTGTCAGCTTCTTGTCATAGCAATCAGACGGTAGAGACTTAGGCTGACTTTGAGTGTGTCATCGACCTGATGAACTTGTTTTCTGTGTGTTCAGAAGTGCACCAGGGTTCTCCAATCCCCCATCAGCAAACACATTCTCTACAAGATTTGGGGGCACATCAGCTCAGAACGGAAAAGCTGAAATGTTTATCACTCTGCCACATTTACTCATTTATTTCACATTTTCCCAAGTGGATTTGGGTTGATTTAAGAAACTGTAAATCAATATTGATACATCATCACAGAAAGCTATTCCTCATGCTCTGAGCAAGCCACCGATTCTAATTGACTCACAATTTTGCAGTGGTGTCATTCTGTGAAGAAAATTAGATTTTTACATATCATAGCAAATCACAAAGCCAGAATGTCAACTTCATCTATCAGGCAATTACTTGGAGTGTTTATTTTGGGGGGTAGATTTTCTACACATATTTACTTAGAAAGCCACATGGGTTCTCCAAAAAGTAAATAAGGGCTATTATTCTTGCTGAAAAAACCCCACAGTTTCCAAAAGCTACTCATCAATTTCCAATGGCATTAATAAAGAAAGGCGCTGAGACTGTCATCTGTACTGTCTTTATGGTATGAGTAGCCTACAGGGCAGATCAAGATTAAGAACGAGGACAAGCAGATGATCTGGGAGGTTCTCTCCTCTTTTAATTGGCTATTTGGAAATAATGTGTGCCTTCTGGAGACCCCCATGGAGTTCTAGAACCTTCAGAGGAGACATTAGACATCAGCAAAAAGCCTCTTTAAACAAAGACAGACTCTTTGTGAGCACTGAAGGGTCTTGTGTTCTCACACTGGAGTGAAAGTGTTTTGGTTGGAAAACTCTTTATTGTGGCATGGCTCTGTGCCCTGGTGGGGATTTCTGGCTGCCAGTATAGCTCCAGGTTCAGTGAGAGACCCTGACTCAAGAGAGTAAGATGGAGCAGGATACCAGATGTCCTCCTATGGTCTCCCCATGGGCAACAGACACCACACACACACACACACACACACACACACACACACACACACACACACACACGTCTTTCAATGGCTTCACCTTGTGCTCCATCTTCAAGTAGCATGAAGGAGAGAGGAACAACCTTGCAAGTTGAAAAACATGCCAAGGCTCCACTCAGGGAGCCTAGGATTTCCCAAAGACGAACTTTTGCCTTTTGCTACTAGAAGTTTCCATAGAGAGTGGTCAATTTCATGCAACCAGGATTCAGGACCCTGTTCAGGACAGAGTCACAATCAGCCACAGAGCAAAAAGTCTCTGCTCATTGTTTTTATTATCTGACGCTGGGTTTCAGACGATATATTAATAGTGTTAGCTAAAAAAGACTTCTGCCTTTCAAGAGTACAAGAATGGCCCTTGCCTGGTTAGAATTTCCCAAGATTCCTGACCTTGGCAAGAGAAGTTTAAAGAATATTATCAGGATCAAAGATCAATTTCCCTCCCAAATAATAAAAAGGAAGTGAAAAGATGTAGAGGTTTGACTACACTCCCGTCCTGGGCAAGCAGAGTTCTCCATTTGCTTAGCTCCTTCCACCTGCAAGCAGACAAAACCAGAAAACGCAGGAAACCAGAGGAAGAAAAACGCTATGCTATTAAAATACAGCACTGTACTTTCTTACTTCTGTTTGCCAGAAATGCTATCTCAGAATGCGATTTACATTCTGTTCACAGGATATGTGACCGTGCTGAGAAAGCAAGAAGAAAAAGAGGGAAATGAAGTTAACTTGAAATGCCCACCACATCCCCCAACCTTGATGCCATAGCTTCTTCCCCTAGCCTCAGTGCCGACATTCATGGAGTATCAGCATCTTGTGTTGTTCTAGCGGGGTGCTGAGGGCCACTTTCAAAAGTTGGTTCCTTGCAAGTTGACACCACTTTGATTAGTCAGTCCCAGCTCCACAAGTCTGTACCACTCACAAGACAGTTCCACCGCCACAAACTGGAACCATTACCACATGTTCTCCCCAATCACAAGTTGGTGACACTGCACAAATTGGCACCACCTCCATAAGTTTGTACCACCACGACAAGTCAGCACCACCTACAAGTTTCACCTCCGCAAGCCAGGGCCAACGCCACAAGTCGGCACTGCTTCCACAAGATGGCACCTTCCTTGATACCTATTAACTATGCGTGCTGCCTTTGGATTGTTTGTCACACCAGGGAAGAGCATATTTCCTTCCCCCTGCTCTAGAGAGTACAGAGCAGCCCCCAGCCTTTTCATTCCTCTGCCAGATTCTCATTAGCAAAATGAGGAAGAGAAAATGTCCTTCCAGACTGCATCTTCTGACTTAGACAGATGGTGGCTAAGGAACCCACAGAGAAAACATGCACTTGCTTCTGCTCAAGAAAATACTGAACGTAGACGCCATCTCAGAAAATATGTGGATATCAACAACAGAGCCTTCTCCCTGCCACGAAAGTCCTAGATGGAATGGCTTCTTCTTGCAGGAGAATGGAGCCCAGAAATCAAGGGAGCTTAAATCATTAAACCCAAGCAAAACTAGTTTCCTCCTCCTTGATGATCAGTTTTACTTAAAACTGGTTTAAACTGATTGTCTATAAACAAGATTCAAATAATCGAATACTATAGGATGCTGACATTGCTTGGAAGAACCTTTATAGAAGAAGGCGTGAATGATTTTCCCAAAAAATCTGGTTTCAGTTTGGCACCCAGCAAATACCCAATTGTTCCTACAGGTGAGACTGAAGTTTCAAACCAGTTTGGTAGAATCTAGGGCTATAAATCCAACCCAAAGAATAGAGATAAATTAGTGGTCCCTTTGAGATTTTTGTCGTGTGGAGAAGTTTAGTAAAAGTCACAAATTAACACTGATCAATCCAAGCAAGGTAATCCACCCCATGCAATTCTTCTTGGCCTGGCTCTGCTTCTCAAGTGTCAGATTTCTACAGAGAAACAGTAAATGTGCATAGCTCTCAGATGGATGGAAGGAAGGATGAATGGATGGATGTATAGAAGAATAGACAGAAAGAGAGAGAGTGGATGGATGAATACATGATATATGATAGATGATATGATAGGTGATAGATGGTGTGTATATGCTTGGCCCAGGGAATAGCACTGTTGGGAGGTGTGGTCTTGTTGGAGTAGGTGTGGCTTTGTGGGTGTGGGATTTAATACCCTTGTCCTAGTTGTTTAGGAGTCAGTATTCTCCTAGCAGCCTTCAGATGAAGATGTTGAACTCTCAGTTCCTCCTGCACCATGCTTGCCTGGATGCTGCCATGCTCCTGCCTTGACGATAATGGACTGAACCTCTGAACCTGAAAGCCAGCCCCAATTTAATGCCGTCCTTACAAGAGTTGCCTTGGTCATGGTGTCTATTCACAGCAGTAAAACCCTAACGAAGACAGATTATAGTTTTAGAGATAAGATATGTGATGGGTTGATGGATAAGTTGATAGTTGTATAGGTCATAGCTTGATGAATAGACACCTAGATGATAGATAGAGTCTCATCCTAGGTTTGATGTCTGGCCTCATGCATACTGTCCGTGATGGCACATACCTGTAATTCCCAGTTCTCAGGGAGTTGGGGCAGAGGGATTAGAAACTCAAGGTCATCCTTAGGTACATAATTTGAAGGCAGCATGGGCTACATAAAACTCTCAACAAAAAAAAACAAAAAACAAAAAAAAAAAAAAACAAAAAAAAAACAAAAAACAAAAAAAAAAAAAGGAGAATGACTAAAGTGTTGGTGGTCAAATGAGTAAGTGACATGTGATTTACAGCTGAGCGCAGGGTTGGGCTTATTTTAAAAGCATCCCATCAGTAGGAAATCATGAATTTAAAGCTGAGAAGGCAAGCTCATTTGTGCCACCAAGTTATCTATACGTCCAGGGCTCTTCTCTGTGCTTAATCAACAATAAATCCATATTCAACCTTCTGCCTCCTCCCAGTCAGCCCAGACCTAGGAGTCTTGAGTCCCAACACCAGACACAGAGCAGTCAGTCTATCGCCAGAATGAGAAACAACCCCCACAACACCAATATCCCCATGTCTGGCTGAATGTGGCCAGAGTGAGTCCTCCCAATAACACAAAGGCCGGCCATTAATCCTTCCCAGGAGAAGGTCAAACAGAGGCTGGCCAGTGACGCTCCACTGGCTTCATTCAAGTTCTCGATGGCTGTGACCCTAAAGCTCTCTCACACTAATGAAGTCCAGTGTATGAGCCATGGGCCGAGGTGGTCCTAGAAACCACAGTGGTGAGTACTTGTAGGAAGTCTGACCCTTGGTTTGGGGGTTGCCAAGTCTGGGTCTGACAGAATGGGGGGGGCATCAACTACAGAAGTGTGTTTCAATCCTGTTTGCTTCTAGAAGTTAGGTTTTCGAGATCAAGTGTTCAACCTGGAGAGTTACTTCAGCCAATAAAGGGCTGCTTTGTAAGGTTGGGGTGGGGGTGGTGTGGTGGTGAATTTGACTCCCAGAACCCATATATTTTTTTTTAAAGAAAAGCAAAATACTGGGCCACCCATATTGTCTCAGACCTGAGGGACTAGAGATCCCTGGCCAGCTATCTTAGCTTATTTGAGAGCTCCAGGCAAGTGAGAGACTATGTTAAACACAAAGGTTTATGGCACCTGAGGAATGATGTTTGAAATAGCTCTCTGGCCGCTACACCTGCATGCACATACATGCGTATTTAAACTCCTCCCCCACCTCCCACCTCTCCCTGAGTTCCCTTGAGGCCTGTCCTTGGCCAACAGGTGGCCAGCTTTTCTCCATGACCTCTCATGACCTTTTCTCTGTGCATATCGCTGGTGTTTCTTCATTGCCTTATATGGACAGCAGACCCGTTGACTTAGGCTTTATCCTGTGGCCTCATTTATGTGTTCTTTTCTTTCTTTTTCCTTTTTTGTTTCTTTGTTTCTTTCTTCGTTTCTCTCTTTCTTTCTTTTGAGGATTTTATTAATTTTTATTTTATGTATATGAGTGTTTGCGTGAATGGACGGATGCCTGTGCACAGTGTATGCAAGGCAAGATCTGCAGAGGCTGGAAGAGGGCGTCAGGCCACCTGAACTGACAGTTACAGACAGTTGTGAGCTGCTACGTGGATGCCATGACATTGATGCAGTAGTAACCAAAACAATCTTACGGTGGGGGGTCGCCACACCGTGAGAAACTGTATTAAAGGGTCGCAGCATTAGGAAGGTTGAGAACCTATACAATTGTTTGGTTTTGTTTCTGACAGTCCCAGGGATCAAACCCAGGACCTTGCACAGGCTAGACAAGCATTCCACCACCAACCTGCATCCGGTATCCTAACTACTTAGTGTTAGACAGTCCACGATCTGTAACAAAGGCAAACGAGCCTCTCCTTTCTAGTCTTGACTATGACTTTGCTTTCATTTGTTTTTTTTCCTCAAAGAAACATTTGCAATTGACTTTCAGAAGTCACGGTGGGAGGGACATCTGTGAGCTGAGTTCCTAGACAAAGAACTGGGGGGAAAAAAAGAGGAAATAAAAACAATCATCTTGCTGTGCGTGCATTATAACCTGCACTGGTAGGAGTAACTGAGCGTGTGTTATATTCTGTACTGGAAGGGTTAACTGAGCATGCGTTATACTCTGTACTGGTAGGAGTTACCATGTGCACTCAGATGCTATATTCTGCAAGATGGAAGGGATGGGTAAGGACACTCCTGGAGGAAGAAACCAAGCTTAGAGAGGCTCTCTCCACAGAAGCGAGAGAATTGTCAGGCAGGCTGTTGAGAGCAAGCCCTGTCTGTCTGATTTACACAGGTAGAGAGAGAATGGTCCGTAAGCTGCTGGCCCGCCCAGCCAAACGCCCGTGTGCGCATGAAATTAGAATGTCAACATTTGATTCATGCTGCCAAGCTGTGACTGTGAAACAAATTCTGTCAGTGGGTGGCAACTGCAATATTAGTCTAAGCAGATAACACTTAACTATAAAGAGGGGCCTGGCCTCCCAGGCCTCGCCTCTTTTATTATTTTAATACCAGCATTGTGAGACCAAGTGAGGTAAAGTTTTGAGCACAAGGGGCGTTTTTTATTAGTGCCTGGTCTTTTCGACTAGGACTCCTGGTAAATGAAAGGAGGTTCGGCTCTAAATCTTCTTCTCAAATCTGGCTGTCAGATAATAAGTATGTTGGTTTTGACCAAATATCACATGCTCAACGTGAACACCTATGTCTTGTCATTCAGGATATAAACTGAACCACAATGTAACAGTCCACTTCCTGGTTTCTGGGCAGAGGCTGCCAACTTTGTCTTGAAAGGAAAGAAACAAACACCCCAAGGAAGACTGAATGGATTAATTTTTTTTCCAACTTATTTCCTGGGACGCTCAAAGAATAATTTTGCCAGGGTTGGGTTTGTGCTTTGTGGATATTGGAATTGAGAGCTGGTGTTTCTATGCAATTGATTTAAGCCTGTGCAGATTTCAAGTCTGTTTCCAGTTTACGTGTGGTTGGAGTGGGGTTTGTTATTGTATATTCTGTCTTTAAAATTCTCTCTGTGAATCACCTTAACCTTGACCCCCAAGATAATAATTTTTTCCATGAAAAGAAGCATGATTGCTCTCTGTCTATCTGTGGCTCACCCCCCTCTTTTTTTTTTTAACTAGCAGCACAGCAAAACATCCCTTTGGAGTTGTATCCCATCGTAAGCATCTGTATAGTTAATAGTTAATGCTGGGACAAAACCCAGTAGCAGGGATGTGTTTTCACTGTGGTGGCGCTCAGAGGCTGAACCAGCTAAGACCTTTGTAGACAGCACAGTCAGAGGTGTTGGGGGTTGGGAGGGGGGAGATACCCGGGAAGAGACCTGCGTCATCCAGAAGCCCAGCCATTAGCTTAAAACAATGACTAGTGATGAAGGCAGTCTTGCACGTCTCTGTGGTTAACCGTGAACTCCGTGAACACTGCAGTGGAGGGGCTGGCTGCTTCCTCCAGCACTCCCTGCCCTTCCTCCCCCACTTGCCTTTCCTGCAAGAGTCCTCATCTTCGAACTCACAGCTCTGCATCCAAAAACCTGACTTGCATTTTTCTGGTTACTATGCATCCAGGGGAGGCTCAAAGGCTTTTTATCAAAGCAGAAACATGAATGGAATCTGGTTTGTTTAACTCAATTTCCTATTTAATGGCATGGGCTGAGGGGAGAAAAGATGCTTAAAATCCAAGAATCCTTCAGCCCCATACTTCTTATTCCAGCCCCTTTAGACCAGGCACAGCAAATGCCAAAGTGGTAGCCTCAGGGAGCTGGTTTTGATATGGCTTGAGAGGGTGTGCACTTTTCCAGACACACTTGGAAGGGGCTAAGTAAATGATTTTCTCAAAGCATGGGGCTTGGGAGCAGCTACCCAGCGTCTGTCTTGTCTCCCATGTATGTGCTGAGAAGGAAAGCAGACACCAAACCAATCCACGTAAAGTGATCTTTGCCTACACGGAAAATCCCTCAGCTGAAATGGCCTCATTGTCTGAGAGGTCTGTGGAATAGCTGCCTCCCTGGAAGGTGACCGGGACAAATCATTATAACCAGGAGCTCTGAAGTAAAGACCCGTTTGACCCAGCAGCCCTGCTGATGGCCTCGAGAGTGCCCATTGATGCAGAAATGAGTTCCCCCAGCCATTTACCAAAGGACTTCCACTTAGCAATTTCATTCATTCATTCATTCATTCATTCATTCATTCATTCATTCTGTGGACATCCTTTGGCCCACCAGATTTCCTATTTCTTTTTGGATGATGTTAGAGTTCTCCAGCCATTTGGAAGGCCTTCTTCAAGGCTGTACCACAGAACTTGTCATTGATTTCAAAACTGCGCGAATGGAAGGGAACTGTTTCTGCTCATGTGTGACTCCTCCCTCCTCTGCTACTGGTAAAGTTGGCTTCAGCGTCTGCAGTTAACTGTCAAATGAATTTAATGCTTTTGCCGGAGACTGAAGGACAAAACCATTCTCTGCACCGTATCAAGGAAAGTAAATTGAGGTTCCCCACCATGGTGGAGGTGGGGGTGGGGGTGGGGGTGTGCTCCTCCCGCCACAGAAGTAAAAAAATCAGAATCAGAGAATGGAACCAACAATATTTTGATGTAAAAGGATGATCAACACCGAAGAGAAATGACCGTCTACTCACCCGGGGGGAAGAGGTTTATTCAGTTAACACTTCCACCTCTTAAAGACAATGGTGTGTAATGAATGTATATAGGGCCTTTCAGAGCGGTTGCTAAGTGACGCGTAGTGTCAACAGAAAAATGCCGGATGTACAGAGGACAGCTTCAGGCCCGAGAAGAGATCAACAACCTCTGATGATATTTTAAACTTAATTCAGTTCCCAATGAAGATTGTGACAGGCTCCGTGGACGGGACAGAAAAGATGTTTACACTTCCAGAATCCGACTTTGCAAAGTTGCTGTGCTGTCTGTGCCTGCCTGAGAGTGTTTAATCTGGTCACAAGTGAATCGGGGGCCTAAACAGTAGTTGGTTCAAATAGGAAAAGGCAACCCAGCAGGGGCGTCGTGAATATTCATTTCTTGCAAGGCCGGGCAGTCTAATCTGGACTTCAGTGTCTGTGCTGGTCATTTGTCTCAGACTGTGTGCACATTCGCTCTCCTTTCCACCCCCCCCCACACCCCAATCTCCAAAATCTATTTTAGGAACAGCCCTCCCAAAGCCATTCGCAACAGCTTCTTCAGAAAATTCTAAAGAAAGGGAAGGAACTTGAATAGGGTCACCTCACCCCATAAAGCCATGAAAATCTGTTCTGTGGGGCATTCTTGAACCCAGCCCAGATGCTCCGCAGACTTTTTGTAGCTATTTACCCATTTCTTCCTTTCTCTGCTCCCTCCCTCGGTGGATTTTTATATTCAAATGCAAAGGGTTTTCAAGTGCGCTAAAGATCCACTTGTGCATTGGTTTAGATCGTGCCATGATATTTCTCTCATAAACAGATGTTAAACAGATGCTGCCTTCTTTGTATGGGGAAAGGCAGTTACCACACAGAACCTCTTTTCCATATTTGAAGACTGAAACCCTTTTTGGAAAAACAAACAAAACAAAACAAAACAACCCCCCATTCCCTCAAGTCCAGCAAGCGTTAACCTGGCTCCTCAAAGCCTCTTCCCAAAGGGTTGCCTTACAAAACAGTGGTGGTTTTTCTCAAGGAGACAGCGGTGGACCTTGCATCCTCCGGGCTGCTGGGGACACTCAACACTTGGTTGCTGGGTTCCAACCTCTTTGGACAGGGGCCGAGGAAGGGTACCATCAATTTACTCATCGCAGGAATTCCCTAGCCTTGCACAAGCCTTTTAAGAGAAAGTCTGTTCTCTTTTGTCCTCAAGGGTCTGCTCTATTTATTAAACCAATAAACAGCCAAGAGCACTTTGTCTAGCATGCTAACGACTCCTAAAAAGGAGTGTGTGTTGGGGGGGAGGGTCTATTTTGGGGGAAGGGTGGCTAGGGGGCTGGCTTCTTGGCATTTTTCTTCCTGTCTCATTCCAAGAAGCTAATTTTATAGGGTTGTTCATGGTTGTTTAAGCTCCAGGTAGGGAGGGGAGATGGAAGGCAGATAAAACCACACAGAAGCCTTCCTGGGCCTTGCTTTCTTGCCTCTGAGGGTTCCGTTACAGAGGCATTCAAGCAACTACAGCCAGAAGCAAGCCAGCACAACACCGATAACTGCCCACACACTCCTTCTGTAGAGAATCAGAAGGGAAAGACTGCAAACTTTTCTGTGGTTTTAAAAGATGCAGAGTCTGAAGGGCAACAGTCAGCAGGTACGGGAAGGGAGATCTCTCAGGAGTTAGGGGCCAACCCGGTCTACATTGTAAGTTCCAGGCCAGCCTGGTGTACATGTGAGAATCTGTCTTAAAAAACAAACAAACAAATGGAAAAACAGGTTTCTGGGCCTGCATCCTTGCGACTGAGCTGTGTGGAGATCTTTGGTATTCGTAAATTAGTGTCATTCAGATCAGTGATGAGTCGTGGATCTAACTGAACCGTCCTGTCAGGACTGAAAGGCCTAGTGAGGTTAAAGAAATTTCATTTCTAAGAACAGACATTGGTGCCCCAAAAATGTTTATTCAAGGAAAAATGCAAGGTGGAATGGGAACGAACCTAGCCTACAGCCAACGTTCCATTCTCTGGAATGAATAAAAACTGGGAAAGCAAACCTCTAATCCCAGCATGGGATTGGGAGATGGAGGAGGGTTGGGGGTGGGAGTTCAAAGTCATACTTAGCTACAGAGTAAGTTTGAGGCCAGTCTGAACTACAAAGGATTCCAGCTTAAAACAAATCAATGTGGGGAGGTGGCGGTGCATGCCTTTAACCCCGGCACTTAGGAGGCAGAGGCAGACAGATCTCTGAGTTCTAGGCCAGCCAGGTCTACACAGTTTGTTTTCGAGTAGCTGGGGCTACACGGAGAAGCCCTATCTTGGAAAAAAAACAAACAAAACCAAAACAAAACTATGATAATGTATGAACTCTTGACTAAAAATAATCACACAGTCTCTTTAATAAGAGCAATGTGGACAGGGGTGGGGAGATGGCTCAGTGGGTAAGGGGTCTGTGGGGAGAGCATGAGGCTCTGAGCTTCGTTCCCAGAACTTGAACACTGCTGGGGAGGAGGGGAAAGGAAAAATTAAAGAAACTCACTGGCTAGCCAGTCCAGCCAATCAGTGAGCTCTAGGTTATTTTGTAAGCGTGATTGAGAAAGACACTAGATGTTGACATTGCTTGGCTATGGCTTCCATAAATAAGCAGTACACCCCAATGTGCTTCCACGGGCATGACCCACACACATACTCACACACCCCCACACATGCACAGATAGACACACACGCACTCTCATATACACATTCACACACATACACACACACGAGAGAGAGAGAAATAAAAGCAGGCTGTACACGTATTTTTTAATTCTATAAGACTTGTTAGAGCCCTCTCATTGCATTTCTCTCAATAAACAAATTATTTGTTTCTCTTCTGAATGTTCCCGAAGTGTCATGCAGCAGTCAATGATGGTATTTCAACATTGTCGGGCTTCAGTGTAATCTCTAAGCAGCATAGTTTTGTTGTTGTTGTTGTTGGTGGTGGTGGTGGTGGTGGTGGTGGTGGTGGTGGTGGTGGTGGTTTTAAAGCAAGAATGCTGTCCTTCAGATTAACACTCTAGCTTGTGGTGGCTTTTTGTCAGCTTGACACAAACCCAGACATACTTGAGGAGAAGGGATCTCAGTTGAGGAGATGCCTCTGTCGGATAGTCCTGTGGGCGTGTCAGTGATATAGGAATGCACAGTCCACTGTGGGTGGTGCCATCCCTCATCGGATAAGCCTTGGCTGAATAAGAAAGGTTAGTTGAGCAAACCAGAGCAAGCCAGAGAACAGCATTTCTCCGTGGTCTCTGCTTCAGTGCCTGCCTTCAGGTTCCTGCCTCAGTTCCTGCCTGGCTTCCCTCAAGGATGGAGTATAATCTGTAAACCAGATAAGCTTTCTGAGTTGCTTTGGATCAGTGCTCATCACAGCAACAGAGAAGCAAACCAGAGCAGGTCTGTCTCAGCTCTCCAGACTTCTTTTTGTCAGATGTTTTATGAATAATCGCGGGGGGAAAAAGATCATAGTGAACTGGATTTTATTCCCATGCAAAGGAGACACCAGCTCTCTTATCTCTAGGGCACTGTATTCTCTATTTTTCTTTCTTATCAAGGAAGGATTTGTGCTAAGCCATTCACACTGTTCCCCTTTGTCTTTCTGGACGCCAACAGCTTAGCTGATAAACTTGGACCCTGCATGCAAAGATGTCACAGCTACAAGGACAGAAGTAAGTAATGAGGGCACACTCCTAGGAACCCTTCCTTCCCAAAGCTTCGCCAGTGGGGTGCTGTTGAGAGGTTCCTTCCTTCCACAGGGAGATGTAAACAATGCCTACTCCCTCCAAGACTCAGGGATCAGTGCAGGAGAGGGGGCAGGAGGAATGTAAGAGCAGCCGAGGGGTAGAGGATTGTACAGTCCTATTCTCCTAGCAAAACAGCTGTCATCCTCAGCAGCCGTGCCTGCTCCCAGAAGCCCATCCCGCTTCCACCTCCTGGACCTGTAGACTGCTGGCATTCCCTCTAGGAACGAGCGTATGGTTAGGCCATTGGGCCCTCACCTCATATGTCAGTCACCCCTCCCAGTCATTTGCAGGCAATTTTGTCCTAATTGTGTGTGACCCCTAATTGGGGTCTCAGGGAGGTGCTAGAGTATACAGGTTGGGGAAGGTTAATAGAGGCGGGGTTCCATTTACTGAGAGTGATGGTTTGTATATGCTCAGCCCAGGGAGTGGCACTATTAGAAGGTGTGGCCCTGTTGTGTCACTGTGGATGTGGGCTATAAGACCCTCATCTAGGCTGCCTGGAAGCCAGTAGGCTGTTAGCAGACTTCAGATGAAGATGTAGAGCTCTCAGCTCCTCCTGCACCATGCCTGCCTGGATGCTGTCATGTTCTTGCCTTGATGATAATGGACTGAACCTCTGAACCTGTAAGCCAGCCCCTATTAAATGATGTCCTTTATAAGAGTTGCCTTGGTCATGGTGTCTGTTCACAGCAGTAAAATCCTAACTCAGACACTGGGCTAAGGAGGGGGTAGGGACAGCAATGCTCAGTGGAGACCTTCCACTGTGGCTGTCTGGGGGTCACTCACACACTTACCATCAAACTCTAATGCATGCCCTATAAATAAGCCCTATAAATTCATTCATTCCCCAGGGTTAACTTTTCTGGAATCAGACTGTGGCTTGTTGCAGGGACCATACAAGGAGGGAATATTCATTGTTTACATCTTCCCAGGGAAGGCATTCTCCCAGGCAGCTAACCAGCACACCAGTTCCTTTAAACCAGGCAATTTCGGTTGGCAAAGCACCAAAGCCTTCTGGGAAATAGCATAAGCCCAAAATAAAATAGCCCTAAACCCCACTGGGGTGATGGCTTAGTGAATCCCAAGCACAAAGATGGTGTTTGAATCCCCAGAACTGATGTTCAGAGGCCAGATATGGTAAACATGAGTTCATGGTCCTAGACAAGGCTCCTACAGCAAACTGAATGACGGAGCCAGGAAGACTCCCAGAAGAGTCTTGGAACATGGAGTATGCCGCTGTGTAAACAATACCCTGGCTCCAACAAGGTGAAGTGTGGAGACTGACACTCTGACTTCTCCACGCAGGCCAGGCCAGGCCATGCCACGTGTGCACTTGGGAATGTGTGCATGCGTGCACACACGCACACGTGGGTCACAGGGGTCTGCTTCCAGTCTTTTCAAGTTATCAATTATAGAGGCTCACCATGTACATAGGGATGTAGAACATGTCAGAGGCAGGCACTGTGTCATCGGCTTCTCAAGCACAAACATTTGTCACAGGTTGTCACGCTGAGGGAGGGGCCTTGCCTACTGAGAAAGCCAGATGAAGGACATCCGGTGAATGTCTTGCAGAATTCCCTGGAGCATTGGAGTGGCACTGAACATGGAAATCTTTGCTTCTTTCTCCCACTCAGCTCACCAAATCCAACATCATAGCCCCTGAGCCCAAATCGTGCAAAGGCATTTAACGAGAGAGAGAGCAAGTTTTACCAAGGAAGTAACAATAGCAAAGAAAGAAATGGCAGGGTGAAAATGTCAAAACACCAGGGAAGTTGGGAGGAGGATGGACAGGAAGTAGAGATCTGGTGGGACTTCCTGGAGGAGGCAGTAGCTGACTTTAAAGGATTTCAAAGAGAAGATGTTTGTGGGTGTGGGGAAGGAACTCTAATTCTGTGAAGTGACAACTCTTGGATGTCTGTCGAGGGGGTGATTTTTGGCTAACTGCAAGTGACAAAGAAAAGACATTTACTGCCAACTTCCCAAATTGCACAGGCCATGGTGTTGGGGGGCAGGGAAGTTCCGAGGTCGTCTGTGTAAAAGTGGCCAATTTACAGTTATGGCTGTACTTGAGTCAATTAAAATGTTTTATTAGCAGGGATTTGAATCTCTTACCTTCATTAACATTTAACAGTAAATGGGAGAAAAAAGGTAAATAAAATATTATCTGGCTTTTTAAAGGTCATTTCAGCCCCAGCATTATGAAATGTTGAGCTGGAGAAGGGCGTGCCGGCCCTTTGTGTGGGATCAGTAGGCGAAGACAACGTGCGGGTTGGATCTGCAGCCCATAGTCCAGTGCCGGTAGCTGGAGACACCTCCTGGCTGCTGAGGTGTTCAGAGGTGAATTAGTTACACCGGGTACATTTGGGCAAGGAGACTGGGAAGAAGATGATCTGACACGGGAGAACTCGTTTCTTGCTTTAGATCTCAGATTATAAATCACCTGGAGTCTGCGGTCCTTTGTGAATGCTCCCATGCTCAACACCTGCTTTTTTAAAACAACCCTGGGCGAGTTGCCCAAGTTGATTAAACGACATACCTAACTATTCCCCTAAAGGAAGCCCTGTGCCTAGACTTAGAGAGGTCTCGTGGGGGACAGAGGGGAGCCACAAGCAAAATCAGGGAGACGGGGCCACATACCATGGACGTTCTACATCAAGGCCTGCTGACCGGAAGCCAGCCAGACATAGAAGCAGGGTAACTTGGCAAGGCCAGGGACATTCAGCTTAGAGAGAAATCCTTTTCGCTTTCTCAGTTTTCTGAAGTGGAGAGCCTGAAGTGATCTCGAAGCGTTCCTAAGGTGCCAAGGGAACAATCCATCCCTATCTGTGCCCCTCGGACTCAGAACAAAAGGAGAAAACTAGCATCCTCTTATCTCAGAGAGTCAGCAGGAAGCCCCATGGTCCCCACCTAAAAGGGAAACACTTTTCCAGAAACTTCTATCATGATGACCGGCCTAAGAAGAAGATTGCTGTGTGACGATGGAGCGCCTGAGGATTTGGAGGTTCGAGTGGCACTGTCCTTGCTCCAGGAGAAAGAGCGGTGGCGAGAAGGGCGGTGTTAGGTATGGGCCCACAAAGCCCAGGGTGAACCCAAAGCTCTGCTGTGTGCGCCAGTCTGAAGCTCAGTCTTCCCGAGATAAGTTTGGTTAAATCCCCTTCCTGGGCCTGCTTCATCCATAGGAGGACTGACTTTACTACACCTGGAAATAGGGGAAGTGAGTTCTCAGCAAAATAAATATTTCCTAATTTAAAATAAATATTACTAATCACCGAGACTGTGTTCTGAGCACATGCAGCTATATAAACACAAGGAGCAAAATTAGAAGGGGGAAAAAAGGATATTTACATGCACAAATATAAATCCCAAATCTGATATTCACAAGCTAAAAGCATCTAGAGTGGTTCTAAATGTCAGAGGCGGCTGCTCACGGTCCTGCTGGCGCTGCCTCAATTAGCATGGAGGAGACAGCCTTCTCTAAACTCGAACCTGCAGGTAAATACCACAGGCTCTGGTGCACCATGATGAAGACCTTTTCCTGTTACATTTAATGGCTTTATTTTTGTCTCGAAAAGAAGTAATATTTTCCCCTTGGAGATGGATATTCAAAGCTATAAACAATTACTCCCTAATCTGGTTTCACTTCTGAGATAGGGTCTTGCTAGCTCAGGCTAGCCTCAAAGTATCAGAGGATAACTCTTAACTTCAGATCCCCCTGCCTCCACCTCCTGAGTGCCTGCTACTGGCAGGAATCACCATGCCTGTTTTATGCTGTGCAGAGGATTGAACCCAGAACTTCCTGAATGCTAGCTGGTCAAGCACTTTACCACCTGAGTCATATCCCTAACCCTAGATCTGAGTTCTTTTCTGGTTTTTACATGTGTATGCTTATCTGTGGTGTGTATGCATGTGTACGACAATGTGTTGGTGTGTGTGAGAGCACACATGTGTGCACGTGAAGGTCAGAGGATGAGGACCCTCCTTAATCACTTCCCTTGCATTGGGGATCACTGTCTCTGGTTCCTGAGTGACAAAATTGCAAGAGGGCTGCCATGTGGGTGCTGGGGGTCTGATTTCCAGTCCTTGTACCTGTGTAGCAAGCACTTTGCTCTTTGAGTCATCTCTCCAGATCTGAGTTCTCCCCCCCACACACACACACCCCAGAACACAGGGCCTTGCACTTCATTGTCAAACTCCACGAAGGCAATACCATGGCACCCAGGGACCAGACGCACCTCCTTGAAGCCAGGCAACTGGTTGAAAAGCAAGGAGAGCATGAACTCGGTGTCTCCGAGCATGAGCTGTCTCCTCAGGCAGGTTGGTGAGGAACAGGAAGTGATTGGGTGGATTCTCTGAGAGAGGCTGAGCAGGTGGTATCTACCCAGGCCTGAGCTGCCATGGGTGCATGGCCCCAGGAGGGATCTGGCCAGGAGCGAGGCCTGGTGACGGGATCATGCCACATGGTGGCGTGTAGGGAGACTGTCCTGGCATGTGGTGCATGATGCCGTGTGCCTGGTACAGGCTGGACCACTGAACACACGGTAAAAGTCAGGCACTGTGTTTTTACCCTGTTGATAGATGGTTCATGCATAGAGGTAAATAGGGAGACAGACTGATGGCGGATCTATCTATCTATATGCATATGATAGATGGATAGATAGAATCATAACCAGAGGTGATGGATGGATGATATCTTAGTCAGGGTTTCTATTCCTGCACAAACATCATGACCAAGAAGCAAGTTGGGGAGGAAAGGTTTATTCAGCTTACACTTCCACACTGCTGTTCATTACCACACGGAGTCAGCACTGGCACTCAAGCAGGTCAGGAGGCAGGAGCTGATGCAGAAGCCATGGAGGGATGTTACTTACTGGCTACCTTTCTCTGGCTTGCTCAGCTTGCTCTCCTATAGAACCCAAGACTACCAGCCCAGGGATAGCACACCACCCACAATGAGCTGGATTCTTCCCCCCTTGATCACTAATTGAGAAAATGCCTTACAGCTGGAGCTCATGGAGGCATTTCCTCAAGGGAGGCTCCTTTCTCTGTGATAACTCCAGCTTGTGTCAAGTTGACACAGAAAACCAGCCAGTACGGATGGACAGATGGAGATAGAGAAATAAAAAATAGATAGACGATGGGTGGGTAGATGATTGAAAGGTAATAGATGGGTAATAGAAAGATGATAGAGAGATAGATCCTGAATAGACAGGCGATAGATAATAGATTTTAATGCTACTCCTACTTTGCTGTGCACTGTACTGCTGACTAGCTCTGAGAGGCTCATGGCTGTGTCTATACCTCTGCCTGACTCTTAGGGAAAACTGAACTAAGTAGCTAGCAACAGTGATGACAGGGGTGACCCTCTCGTTCGCTTCCTCCCAGGTTAGGATGTACTTTCAGTTCCTAAATTAGGCTAGAAGCTTCAAGTCACTCCACAGATGTACTGATTCAACCAATAAAAATGGACATCTCTGCTGGGCATGGATCAGGGTGTCCTTGGGTACCTCCTGTCATTTAGATACAAGTCAGGTCCCATCTGCAGGCAGCAAGTACGGTATTCATACAAGAAAACAGAGGCTGGGAGGGGATTCATGATTCGCCCGAGGGCTTACACTTACTGGCTGTTTGTGTCTCTGCACCTTCAGCCTCATCTGCCCTCGCTCAGGTCATCCCACATCTCTGTCACACCTAGATATCAGTTCCCGCTTCTACAATGAATGGACGGCCACAGGAAGTACCTTTCAAAGCTTAAGATGATCTGACAGGTGGGCGAGGTCTCCGGGGAGCTGAGTCAAAGGAAGACTCGCTGAGACGGAGTTACTGAAAACCCGGTCCACATTTTCGAGTGAAAATGGCAGACCCAGCACACGTGTGACTCACTTGCCAGAGGCAAAAATAAGTCTGAGGTGAATGGAAACCTCTTGATAGAGTTGATGTTGAGGAAATGAATGGTGAAAATCGTGGCCATTTACCAGAATAAAGTCACATGCACACAGACACACACACACACACACACACACACACACACACACACACACACTGACCCACATAGACAGAAAGACATACACATAGTCCCATCCTATGCCACCTCCCTACCCCCCCTCCCCTTCCTCTCTTTTCTCTTCCCTCCTCTCCCTCCTCTCCCTCCTCTCCCTCTCCTCTCCTCTCCCTCGCCTGATGTGTCCCATGTCTCATGTGCCAGTAGCTTGTTTGCCAGTCTGTGGTATGATTGGGAAATGACAGAGCCTAGTGGAAGAAAATTAGATCATCAGGAAGGGATGAGCCCTTGAAAGGGATGCCAGGATTCTAGCCCTTTCTACTTTCTTTATTTTCTGGATACCATAGGTGAGGCGATCTCCTATACTCCATGTTCACGATATGATATTCAACTTGCCACAGGCAAGGAGCCAGAAATGGTAAACTCTGAAACTGGCGGGGGAGCGGGATATACAACTCTCCTCCTTGGAAGTTGCTTATCTCAGGTACTCTGTCACAGTGCTAGAAAACCGAGTCACACACATGGAGCATATTACAGAGATTGACATGGTTCCCTGCATAGGTTTCCAAGGGACTGAAACTGAAGAATGAAGAAATAAACACGGTAAGAAGTGTGGTAAATGCAACCTTCTATTTCTGAGTTTACATGCGTCCACCGTGAGCATCTGTGGAGCCAGAAGTTAACACCACACATCCTCCATCATTCTCCACTTCCTCTTTTGAGACAGGGTCTCCCCCTGAGCCTGATGCTCACAATTTCAGCTAGGCTGACACGCCCTCAAGGCCCCAATATCTGCCTCTCTCCACCTCCTATGCTGGGGTTACAGTCACCGGCTGCTGTGCCCTGCTATTTCCATGAGATCTGGAGATCCAAGTCCGGGTCCTCATGTTTGCACAGCAAACACTTTACCTGGATGAGCCACATCCCCAGCTCCAGGACGAAACATTTTAAAATGACATTGTGACAGTTTAATAATCAGTGGCCTATGAATGAGGAGGTCCCTGACCCTGAGACGCTGTGCCTTGGGTCCAGGGACCAGCAAGAGAAGATGAGGATTCTCTTTAGCTAATGGGGGAGGCGGTGTCAGGGATTTCATAATTAGGCATACTGCTCTTCGTTAATCACTCGGAGAGCAGCCTGGCTCCGGCCCTCTTGCCTGCTGGGAGGGCATGACAGAGTTACTCACTCGCATGAAGGATGGCACTCTGTGTGGCAGCCGTCGGCAGGCATGGTAACAGGACCGAGCCTGCAGGTCAAGGATGGTGCCCTGATTCGGGCTGCGTGTAATTAAGAGGTTTGCATGGAGTAGAAAGTGACCTGCACCATCCCGGACGGCACCCCCCCAACCCTCCCCCCAGAAGCCACTCCTACAAAGCAAATCTCTGAAAATTTCCTTTTTGCTTCGGGGCTTTAAAACAATGTATAGATAGCATATTATTGTCTGGCAAAATAAAAACAAACAGCCTATCATGTGGCTGTGTTTCGAGTACAGAGGTTCTCTATGACTGAGCTGAGTGTGCCTGCATGGTCTGCTGTGCACGAGCACACACACACACACACACACACACACACACACACACACAGAGGCAGGAAGACAGAGCAAATACACCACTGAATAAAAATGTGAATCTGAAGACAAATGAGGCATGAAACACGTTGGCCAATAAACAACACAAAAGAAGGTCATAGTAAATGTTTTATCTAACTAGACTGGGGAGTACTGGAGCCAAGCACAGCTGCAATTAGAAGACCCTCAAAGAAGTCATATTTTCCAACAAATACAAAGGATTAGTGTGCGTTTATTTTGCTGTAATTCAGATATAAAGAAGCCCAGGAGCCTAGCATCCTGTGTTCATGACGTGAGACTCTCTGAAGGCTTAAGATGTCTGAAAGCACAACGCTGGTCTGCTATGAGATCACTCATACCTATACCTAAATGACCTGTAATCACAGCTCTGAGGAACTGGGGGCATCTCACTCGGGAAGTCCTTCATCTGGTGAGATACTTGGCAGTGCACAGAGCCCCTTTGTAACTGTTCCACAAAATGGAGAAAGAGGGTAATGTTTCCCCCATTGTCTAGATGAGGAAATAAACACACTTAGGGAGCTTGGGAGATTTTTCTCAGATTCCTGTGGTCAGGGAGGAGCATGGCCCAACCAAGACACCTCTGGCTCCTTAATCTACTTTTGGCCTGGCAGGAGGTTAGACCCGTAAGGGCCACTCTAAGAATTGATCCGATTGGCTCTCGTTGTGTGAGTAAATGTGGGTGTTGTATGTGCATGTGTATGTGTGACCATACTGTTGTGCGGACACGGAGGCCAGAGAACAACTGTATTTTCCTTCAGGCATTGCCAATGTGGTTTTCTAAGAAGGGGTTTCTCCTTGGCCTGGAGCTTGCTGACTCAGCTAGGATAGCCAGCCAGTGAGCCCCACGGACCTGCCTGTCTCGGCCTCTGAGGCACTGAGATCACAAACATGTCCAGATTATTTTAAAATGTGGGTTCTGGGTTCTGGGGCTTGAACTTGGATCCTTATGACTTCCCTGACTGAGCCATGTCCTCAGCCCTGTCTCTGTTAGACACCTGCTGTTAGTGCCTCTGTGAACCTCAGTTTTCTCTTCCACAGTGTCTGTCTGTCTTCCAAAGCCCTGGGGTTTGGCTGCTAGTAAGTGCCTTACGTTTTTGCTCCCACTCTATAAAGGTTATGCTGGAGAGATGTCTCTTCAGGGATGCCCAGAAGTCATGTGCAGGGCAGCCTGGCCCTCCCACTGGAATCCCCAGTGAAAGGATCCAGGCATGAGAACATTTCTGGGCACAGAGCATTTCAAACTCCAAAGAGATGACACTAGCTGTCTTCGAGAATCATCCATCCTGTCTCCGATCCATAACACACCCAGAAGCACTGTAGGTCAGAAGAAAAAAAAAAATATCTATACTCATTCAAGATTCTCAGACCAGTCTGTGCAAAGTGAAAAGGTTTCCAGGCCCCTCAGCTTCTGAGAAATACCTGAGCCTCACGAGGCTGGGGTTACGGAGCTCCTCAGGGGACTCTCTGTATTAATTAGAGGGAGGAATATTGTTTCAAAGCATTCCCCACATCTGTCTTGCAATTCTGCATCGCTCCAGGATTTTGGGTGCTTGGAGGCTCAGGCCCAGCTCTCCCTGCCTGCCAAGCCCTTCAAAGGTGAGGAATGGCAGGAGCTGTGTGAGCAGGTGACGGTAGGGGATGTGCCCGGACTCTCTCAAGTACTCCTCTCTTCACCTTTACCCTCATTATCCCCACCGTTCTGTTCTTCAAGCCAAGCCTAGCATGGCAGCTCCCACACCTTCAAAAGGAAATGTTGACTACACAGGATGCCGCTGCTACTGAGCCCTCCCGTGGGCCTGCTGGATCCCCACAGGGATGCATCATGTCAGAAGAGGGGTCCTCGTTAGACTTCTCTCACTGACATCCAGTGGCCCAGGGGAGGGAAAGAGAGATGAAGGGCCAATCACAGGTGTGGTGACTCATGCTGAGACCCTGGAAAATTCAAACTTAACCTCCAAGGATAAGAACTGTACAGACAGGACCCATTTGCTCAGAACCTGGGGTGGAAATAATACACTTTGTGATGATGGATGATTGTAAAATTCTCCCGGGAGTTTAATATTGGCCCTTTTAGTTAATATACAATGTTCTTCAAAGTGCTCCTTTTCTCTCCATTGCTGGGAGAGAGGCTCGTGTGTCTGAACATTTGGACTCAGATGATGATGCTCCTTTGGGAAGCTGTTGGAACCTTCAAGAAGACGGTCACTGACATGATGGGCCCCGAGGCTTCTGTCTTCTTCCTGACCAGGCTCGTGATATGAGAGCCTCAGACTCCCTCTTCCATGCATCAACTGACTCCAGCTGACCCTGCCAGGGTGGGCTCTAACTCTGAATCGGGGGCTAAGAGAAACCTCTCTCCTCCCTCAAGTCACTTCTGTCAAGTATTTGGTCACAACGATGAGACCCACCACACACCCACAAAGCCACAATACTCAAACTTCTAGAAATCATGCAACAGATCCTTGATCAAGATAGAGCATGCTGGTCTTATTGTGTTGTCATGGCAACAGGTATGGATGTGACCAGAGACAGAGAAACGGAACTGGGGGAACCTTTGAGCTCAAGGTTTGGTGAACTGGAAGGAAGGTGGGTGAGCAGGGCGGAGAGGGCAAAGAGAGTATACGTTTATTTCTTTCCTGTTCTGTTGAAGAATGATCAGAAACTGGAAGACAGATGCTCCAATGCCGGGAAACAGAAATTCTTCAGCCTTAGCATTCCTAGCAAATGTCCATGAACACATATGTCACAGCACATATGTAGAGTCAACCACGCAGCTCGATCCTCTTTATTTAAGACAGGGTTCCTGTTGGTTTTCTACTGTGCATGCTGAAATAGCTGGATAAAGATCTTCTGGGGATTCTCTTCTCTATCCCCCACCTCCTCGTAGAAGCACTGGGCTTGTGGATGTCCTAGAGATTTGATCTCAGGTCCTCATGCAGGGCAGGTACTTTTATATATTGGGCAATCTTCCAGCCTTTGCTAAACTCAATTATTAATTTTATTCCCATAAAGATGGACGTGTTGTTCTGTATATATGAGGAAGACATACACAAATACTTGGGTCCATTTGGGGGGGGGATGCCATAGACTTGAATTCATCTTAAAGTAGATCACAGGGCACAAGACAAAGATGTGAACAAAGGCCTGGCCTGGTGTCCTTCTTATCTTCTTGTGTGTGGTTCCAAATTGTCTTGTAGCAGCTTCCTGGTAAGTTGATCCTTATCACTCTCTCAGCCACACCAGTTCCATGCCTAGACCACTTTAGCCTATGCCCAACTCTGGAGGCAGATCCATTCTGTCCACGGGCAGAAGCAACGGTTTTGAGAATGGTCTTGACAGTTCTACTAAAAAAATAATCCCCTCATGTTAAATATAGCGATCAGTCCCACGTTGACCTGGGAACCCAGAGCAGATATGAGTACTTAGCGTCTCTGGAAACACAGAAGAAAAATAAAAGCTCTTTCCTTTGTGGTTCAGTGCCGAGGGACTATGAAATGAGTGAATAAAAGACAGATTAACATTGAAGCCGGAGTGATGACTCAGCAGTTAGAGCACTTCCTGCTCTTGCAGAGGACCCAAGTTCAGTTCCCAGAACCTACATTGGGCATCTTATTTTTTTTTTTTTTTTTTTTTTTTTCAACCTCTTCTTGTCTCTTTAGGTACTCATGTGCGCATGCACACACACACACACACACACACACACACACACACACACACACACAAATAAATACAAGTAAAACAAACCTTTCAAAGAAGATATTAACAGGAAGGAGAAAAACTGGGGTATTGCGGTTTTTATGTACAATAGAAATATGTATAGAGGAACGCAATGACAGGGTGCCAGAGCAGTTAGCATTGGCACTTTCTACACCTTGCTAACAGAGAAGCAAAGTGTGGCAAAGTTAGACAAAGGGGAGGCGGGGCTTGTAGAGGTAAGCTGTGCTAAGGTTAGTGGGGGCCGCATGGTGACCAAGGGCTGTCTCACTCAGCTCAGTATGCAGATGAGTTATTTACCATTCTTTTGAAGAAATAACTGAACCCATCTTCTCTTGGAGAAATCCACGTCCTGTTCAGACAGGGATGGGGAGAGCTAATTGCTTCCAGCTTAAAACGTGCTACACCAGCGTTTCTCAACCTTCCTAATGCTGCAACCCTTTAATACGGTTTCTCATGTTGTTGGTTTAGACCCCCGCCACAGACACACACACATTATTATCTTTGTTGCTACTTCATAAGTGTAATGTTGCTACTGCTATGGATTGTAATATAAATATTTCTGGAGATAGTTTGCCAAAAGGGTCATGGCCCACAGGCTGAGAACCACTGTGCTTCACTGTGCTTCATCTATGTGGGTGGCACACTCTGGTCTCTTCAATAACATGATTTTGATGTTGGCAAGCATGGAGAACCTTCCAGGGGTCTTGGGGCATGGGTTAAAGGCTTGGGGCAGATGAGTGGTTCTCACAATGTCCACCTGTCTCCATCCAGCCTAAAGAGTTCAGGAGGCACAGAGGTGGGATGTGCCTGGACAGTAAACATTTTCATTACGCTGGAGCTCAAAGAAGTTCTGGAAGCCGGAAAAAAAAAAAAGCGGCGGGTGGAGTGGCTGTCAGCAGGGTCTCCACACATCCTCCACCCTGAAGTGGAGCCATTTGGCCAGGCATTGGTAAAAGCAGCCAACATAATTACTTCTTCCCGGAACTCACAGTTCATGGGATGTGGGGACTGCCAAGGAGAGGACCAACGGCCCCAGCTGGAAACCTGAAATATGTGGGAACATTTTGACAGGGAGAGTTGATGTCTGCGTAGTAACTTGTGGAAAGACACAGGGACTAAGGTCAGCATGTATTTCCACAACAGTATGACCGAGAAATGAAATTTCTGAAACTCAACTGCTTCTTTGTCATTGGGTTCAGAAGAGACCATTTCCCTTGCCTGTTATTTGGTGTGGGGGGGAGGATATTTGGGGTGAAGGAAGTATTTTACTTCATAGCCCTAGCTAACCTGGAAAACTATGTACCAGGCTGTTCTGGAAGTCATAAAGACCCTCCTGAGCGCTAGGATAGAACATTCTGACCACAGTTTCTTCTCCTTCCTTACCCCACCTCTATCCAGTGCTCTTTCTCGTCAGAAAAGGCAGCCTCCCATGGATATCGACCAGCCTTGGCGTATCAAGTTGCAGTAAGACCAGGCGCATCTATTAAGGCTAGAAAATGCGGCCCAGTAGGGAAAGGGTCCCAAAGGCAGGCAAGAGAGTCAGAGACCGGAGTCTCACGCAAGGACCGAGCTACACAACTGTTACATGTGTGCAGAGGACCTATGTTCAGTCTCTGTGAGTCCCTGTGAGCCCAGGTTAGTTGATCTGTGGGTTCTCTTGTGTCCTTGACCCCTCCGGCTCCTACAGTCCTTCCTCCTCCTCTTCTGCAGGACCCCCAAGCGCTGCCTAATGTTTGGCTGTGGGTCTCTGCCTCTGTTTCCATCAGTTGCTGGACGAGGCTTCTCTGATGACAGTTGGCATGAGTAAACAGAGTATCACTAGTGCTGGGGTCAAGGAATCACCACACAAACCACGCAAACACCGATCTCAGGCAGACAGGGATAGTTTACTGAGCATATGCCCTAAGACTGACTAGGGCCAAAGTCCAGACTCGGAAACTGAAATGTGACCCTGAGTTAAGATCCTACAGAGTTTTTAAGCCCAAAAATCAACAAATATCTATCTCAAGTTATTTCACCAATCAAGACTTAGGGATTTTTTTTTTTGTACATTTATCCTGCTCCCATTGGTTGGGGTATCCATCTGTGACAGAGGACTTGCCTTTTTAAACATTCACGTCTTAACTTGTCCACCAGGATGGGGTTTATATTGTTTAATATTCATGTCAGTTACCCACAAACACCTCTTTCTGCCAAGTAGGATGCCGGTTCCCAGGGAGGTCTTGGGAACTTAAACTTTACTAGACCACTACTCAAAAGGGAAGTCTTATTCCCAATAGTTTCTTATATTAGTGCAGGTGCCTCTCTTATGTTGGGGTCCATCCAAGGGGCAGCTTATACCATAAAAGCACATACACAGGTGCAGGAAGTGCTGTTGGATGGTTAGTTCAGGTCCAGGCTTATTGTGGGTAACTGTATAAAACAGTGGTACTGACTTCTATCATGATTGGTTTCTAAAAGCACAGAATATATCAGATTATGTAATCAATCTTGGCATTAGAAAGTTTCCTAGTAACAGCGGAAACATATAAGAAAGTTTCCTTATAATGGCAGGCTACCCAGGTAACTGTTACCTAGGCCTTAACAATTAGAAATCACCTCATTGACTTTTTTTTTCTGTTAGTCCTATTTGATTCTATCCTAGGTCTCTGGGCTATCCAGCTTCTGGTTTCTGGTCCTCCAAGCAGTGTTGGGGTGGACTTCCTCTCATGGTGTGGGTCTCCACCTATACCAGTCATCGGTTGGTCACTCCCACAATTTCTGTGGCACTTTTACCCTAGCACATCTTGAAGGCAGAACAAATTGTAGGTTGAAGATTTTGTGACTGGGTTGGTGTACCAGTCCTTCCACTGGAAGTCTTGCCTGGTTAGAGGAAATAGTTGGTTCAGGCTGTGCTATTCTAGGATATTTGATCACACTGAACCCCAAGATTGTGTTGTTTACTGGAAAACCATGTTTCTAGTTGTGGTGTAGCTCAGCCTTAGCATACACATTTACTCTCTCTGGCTGGAATATAGACCCTTAGTACATATCTTTAATCCCAAACAATGAAGGTAAAGTTAATTTGTAGGAGGTAGTGCTCATGTTTGAAAGTAATGTCTAATTGAGGAGCAGACAAAGTGATGAATCAGAGAAAGATTTGACAGAATGATATGCTCAATTCTCAGGAAAAGAGAGGGGAAAGGGGAGTTAAGGGAGCAGTGCAGAGAGAGGAGGTGGTTTTTACCAGGAAAGTTATAGAGGGACAAGTTTGAGAGAGAGAGAGAGAGAGAGAGAGAGAGAGAGAGAGAGAGAGAGAGAGAGAACACAAGCTAGACACAGGAGAAAACAGAACGAGCCAGAAAATGAGAAGTAGCCAGAAGACGGCCAAAGTTAGTTTGAACAATGCAGTTCAGTCAGAGAGAAGCCAAAAGAGAAGCCGGATTCAATCAGTCAGCGTGGAGAGGAGTCTGAGGCAGAACAGCTGAGTGAACCAGCCAGCCTGAGCTCAGAAAGAACTAGAAAGGGTGAGCTTATTCAGCAGCAAGTCTCAGAGGCTGAAACCATTCTAGACCTAGATTGTAAGATTGTACAGAGCCTAGAAGCTTCTAGGACTAGGCATAGGCTAGCAGACAGAGGAAATAAGTTTCAGAGACTACAACTACTACAGGAGAATAAAAGATACTTCTACCCTCTGCATGTGCCATTGCTATGAATCTTATCTAGGGTCACCCTCATAGATGCCTGAGAGCTTCCACAACACTAGAAATGTTCACCGCTCCTATTTCAATTATCCCTCCCACCTCCCAGGACTCCCTCTAAGTCCTCCCCACACCCGACCCCTCCTGTTTCCATTTCCACCCCCATCCAGATCCCCCCTTATCCCCTCCACCTACAGTATCTCTTCTATTTCCCCTTGACAGTGAGATTCATGCATCTCCCCAGCCCTTCTTGTTACTTAGCTTATCTGTATATAGAACCACACTACTGTAGTCAGTGTTGACCCCACCCCGTTTGTGTTACAAGGTAAAGACAGACAGATATGGAGCACAACCCTAATCCTAAACCAGCTTGTAACCTCACTTATCACCTGAGATTGAAGGATGGGCCTCCAGGTGGTATATTGGGAAATTGTGCACCTTTTAGAGAACTAAGTCTGGGGGGCAGGTTCTTTAGTTATTGCCCTCTAAGAATATAATGGAGTTCAGTTTCTTTCCCCTTTTATTCCTGGCCTCTGAGGTGAGAGATATGTTCTATTACATACCCTGTCTTGCCATAAGTCCAAGAAAATGGGTCTACTTAGTCACAAACCAGGAGCTTCAGAACAGAGCCACAAAAAACCTTTTCTCATTATAATTTAATTATCTTACGTGATTCATCATAATGACCAGTACACTCCATTTCTTTTTTAAATGTTTTTTATGTGTGTAAAGTTCTGCCTACATGCATGTGTGTGCACCAAGTGTCTGCCTGGTGCCCGAGGGGGGCAAAAGAAGGTGTCAGGTTCTCCAGAACTGGACTGACAGATGATTTTACAACCACGTGGGTGCTGGGAACTGAGCCTAGTTCTCTGGAAGAGCAGCAAATGATCTTAACCTCTAAGTATCTGTCCCGCCCCCATGTGCCTCGTTTCGATTATCGCTCAGCTCTATATAAGAGTCAGGGAGTGATCTGAGAGATGACAGAAATGAACTGTCTGGGCCTCCTCCTATGAAGGAGATCTTGACCATCAAACTACCAGCTTGTTCTTTTGCATCCAGCTCACAGGCCAAAGCACTTTATCCCAGAAACCAGTTCTACCTCAGCAGCAGCCTCTCAGGGAATCCGCATACTTCACTCCTCTCCCTCTGGCTCAGAAAGCCCGTCCCTCCCCCAATCTCTGCAAAAGGCCAGCTGGATCAGGCAACACACTCAGGGCTCCAGATCCCACAATTCACACGTCTATCAAGTCCTGCCTTAAAGCAAATTCAAACACTTTCTATGATCATTGGCAAGCATCAGAGATCTGGCAATCCACCTTCAGAAGGACTTAACACACGGTCTACCACCCAGAGCCAGGGACCACAAGTTGTACTATGGTAATGCCTTCAGGGACTCATACAGAGTCTGTCATGATGTAGGCATCGGGCACAAATCAAACAGGCAGAGGAGATCTTATCTCTGCTTTTCTCAGTTTCTAAGGCTCTGAATGTTGCACATAGCAGGGCTGGGAGAGATGACTTTATACTCCCCAAGCCTACAATTCTCTACACAGGACGGTTCCTTTCGCTGCTGTGATTAATCAGCGCACCCCGTCCTAGGTAGAAGCCCTAACCTTTGAGAAAGCAAACTGACATCAGTTGTGTTCAATACACCTTTGCAACTGCCATCCATTCGATCCACACCATAACAGAGAAAAAGAAAAGAATTGGGCAGAGTACTCCATGACACCTGCTATTAGTTTTAGGGATTTTATATCGTAATCCCAATGGTCTTTGATTGATGAGAATTTGGCATCTCTGACCAGAATATCACTTTTGAAGACTTGAAAAAAATATTTGTATTTATGTGTATGTCATGTGTGTGCAGGTGCCCATGGAGGCCAGGAAGAAGGCATCAGATCCCTCGCAGCTGGAGTTCTGGGTGATCTGTGTGTGGTCACCTGATATGGATTTGGGGAACTCAATGCCGGTCCTCTAGAACAGCAAGAGCTCTGAATTGAAGAGACATCTATCCAACAAGGGCTCTGCTTTTTAAATTTTAACCTTTAAAATTATGTTTATGTATGTGTGCCTGTGTGAGTATGTATCACATGTGTGTAGGTATCTGCAGAAGTCAGAAGAAGGTGTTGGATCCCCTGGAGCTGGAGTTACAGGAGGTTGTGAGCTGCTGGATGTGTTGGGAGGTCAGGTCTTGTAGAGCTTAAAGTGCCTTCAATTGCAGAACCATCTCTCCAGCCGCAAAGCCCCCAGCTTTGGAAGGGAGTGTTCTGCCTTCCCACAAAGCTCCATGGGAACCAGAACTCACCGAAGCTACATCCCCAGCACTCTGCCCTTGTCTGAGATCTAGCAGGACTGCTCTTGCCGAGGATCCAAGTTCAGTTCCCAACACCCACAACAGGCAGCTGTTTATAACTCCAGATCTAGGGGATCCAAAACCTTCTTCTGGACTCCATGAGTTACTTTTTTGACTCATGGTTTCTGAGATCTGAAACCATCATGGTAGGAGATGAGATAGGAGAACAGGATAGGGAGTGAGGTGCAGTCTATGAACTAAGATAGAGTATTAAGGAAACCAGTTGGCAGGGAAACAAGACTGGAAAGGCTGACTGACATGCGTGGGGCAGAGAATCTCAGGGAAAGCCTGTAGTGTGCAGTTAGAACCCAGGGCTGGAGACTCCCATAAAGGCTCACAAGCCTCCTGACCTGGGGCCACTGAGCCTCTGATTTCCTGGCCCACTTCCCCATTTGGAAGTGCTCTTTTCTTTTAACAAATTGTCTTTGCTTTTACTGAAACCCTTGATCTGAGTGGGACACATTAACCTGGAAAACCCAGCAGGGGCCCTCCAGACTCCAATATCCATAACAGGAAGACATGACAGAGATCATGGTATTGGGAGCTCGTGACAGTGGTCATCCACATTAAGTGGACTAGGAAACAGAACATTGGGAACTAGGAGCCAAGTGATAACCTTTTTAAAAAGTTTTTTTTTTGGGGGGGGGGCAGTGGTGGCACACACCTTTAATCCCAGCACCTGGGAGACAGAGAAGCAGGCAGATCTCTGAGTTTGAGGCCAGCCTGGTCTAGAGAGAGAGTTCCAGAACAGTCAGGGATACACAGAAAAACCAAGCAAGCAAACAAACAACAAAACGAAAAGAAAAAAAAAGAGAAGGGTCTACCTTTAAAGACATCTTATTTTAGATTGTGTGTCTATGTGTTTGGGTGTGGGCATATGTGGTCCAGGTTCCTGTGGAGTCCAGAAAAGGCTGTCTGGAATTAGGGTTTAGAGTTAAAGAAAGTTGCCAGCTACCTAATGTGAGGGCAGGGCCTGAATTCAGGGCCTCTTCCAGAGCAGGATACGTTCTTAACTACTGCACCATCTCCATCTCTCCCACCCTGTGTTCTAACCTTCTGTGGCCCTCCCCTCCCTCATAACTGACTGTTACCAGGTAGGCCCATCTCCCAGGACCTCTGCAGCTGCCCTAATCAGCATTACTAGCTGGAGAATAACCCCCACAACACGAAACTGGGGCTACCTCAGTCAAACTGGAACAGCACATGCTCAATGAACCACTGATAGCCTTTGCCCTAGCAGATACTTATCTTCTGTGACCCTTACCCAAACAAGTGCTTCAAAATTACCAGCACTTTCTTCTCACCAGCAAACTTGGGCATCTGCCTCCCTCTTCGTCACTGGAAAAGCTGCGGCAGATGAGTCTCGAGTAGTCTGAGGGGATGTCTGTGATAGCCAAGACAATATGCTTACAAAGAAGCCCCCTTTTTCAAAAGTCAAAATACACACACTGCTTTTGTCGGCTGATAGAATTTATGTAGCTGTTAATTTTCCTTTCTTCTCATTTCCGCTGTTTTCAAAATTCTGAAGAGAGCATATATGGCCTTAAAAATTTTAATTATACTTTCTTTGCTTTCTTTTGTTCCTTCCTTCCTTTTTTATCTTCTTTTCCTTCTCATCCTCCTCCTCCTCCTCCTTCTCTCTTTCTCTCTCTCTCCCTCCCTCCTTCCCTCCCTCCCTCTCTCTCTGTCGTGTGTGTGTGTGTGTGTGTGTGTGTGTGTGTGTGTGTGTGTTTGACACAACACCTGTGCAGAGGTCAGAGGACATCTTGCTGTGGTCTGATCTCCTTGTCTACCATATGGATCCAAGGATTGGACCAAGGCTCGATGGCAAGCATCTTTAACCACTGTCTCAGTTTGGTTTCTCTGCTGCTGAGATAAACACCATGACCAAAAGCAACTCATAGAGGAAAGGGTTTATGTGGCTTACACTTCATGTCCAGCACTGAGGGAAAGTTGGGCCAGGAACTCAAGCAGAAAGGAGGCAAGAACTGAAGCAGAAACCATGGAGGGATGCTGCTTACTGACTTGCCTCCCTGTCTTGCTCAGCTACCTTTGATATACAACACAGGACCCTCTTTCCAAGGATGGCACTTTCCACAGAGGCCCGGGCTCTCCTGCACCCATCATTTAATAATCATCATAATAATGATAATGATAATGATAATAATAATAGTCTTCTTCTTCTTCTTCTTCTTCTTCTTCTTCTTCTTCTTCTTCTTCTTCTTCTTCTTCTTCTTCTTCTTCTTCTTCTTCTTCATCATCATCATCATCATCTCCACACACTTGCCCACAGGCCAGTCTTAACAGAGGCAATTCCTGGTTCCTTTTCCCAGATGACTCTGGCTTGTGTCAAGTTGATGCGAAACCAGGCAGCACAGCCACTGAGCCATCATGCTCCACTTACATTGCTCCAACCATCGCATTTTCAACATTACTCAAAGAGAAATTATAGTTCAGGCTTTGCCCTGATTTTATTCAGTTTGTAGTTAGAGTTGATTTTAGTCCTTCCAGCTGTGAGCTGGAGAAGCTTGGAGGGAGAGTCTGAGCCTCCATGCCGTGTCTGAGAGCGGTGTCATCAGCTCGCCACCACTGGCGATTGGCGTGAAAACACACACGGAACCTCTTGGAGACCTGAGTTTCATTCCCAGCATCCACTGGGCCAAACACAACCTTCTGTAACCCCAGCTCCAGGCTTTCCTCTGACCTCTAAGGGCAGTAGGCACAGACAGACCCAGGCGAAACACCCGTACACAAGAAGTGAGGGGTGAAGAAAGCATCAGAAGGGCTGATTGTGGGGTCCTAACTGTGAGTGGTCAACTGTACAGTAAGACAGACCACGACTAAAGAGAAGCACAACCAGTGATCACTTAATGGTAATGATAACGGTAATAAAAGCTGTTTCTCAATTGATTCTAAAACCAGACTGCTAAACGAGGAGGAATGGAAAGCCATTTCTTTTGCAAGTGCTGTGCTCTCTCTCCCTTTCTCACCTAGAAAAGGGTTTAACTAGGATTTCAAAGCCTCCTGGCACTTCCCCAGAGTTTGGCCATTCTTGGACTGTGCCGTTTGAGGGCCAGCTATTTGCTCTGCCAGCAGTGTGTTAGGAAAACCATCCATTAAAAGGATTTCAACACAACGCCTTTCCCCAGAAGCCTTTGTCTAACGGGATAATTTATGGCCTGCTCAGGAATCTGGTCTTTACAAAACAGTAAATTCACACTTGCGAAGGACTTCAAAGCCCTCATTCTGAGGCTTGGTAGCAGACAGCATCCTGAAGCAGAGAGAAGAGCTGCACATCAGTGAGGTTTTAATGATCTTGTTCAGCTTTACCACACCCTGCAACTGGGACAAGGCTCAGCGGCCTCTGCATTTGGCCTCCGCTTGCAGAAATTCAAATGTACATGTAGGTCCTTTGATAATATTAAAACTAAACAAGCAAACAAACAGAAAAACATTTTATCAACTCTGCATGGTGTGGGGAATCTGTGGAATGTGAAGAAGAAGGAACTGAATATCTTCAGTTGTTCCAGACCCTGGTGAAGTGTTGCAGGGATGACCTTAGGAACAGCCAAGCCCATGACCAGTCTTGGCTCCCCAAGTATTTCTCTGTAAAGAGTAAGGGATGGGGTGGTTCTCAGAGCCTTGGACTGTTTCAGCAGATGCTTGGAGCCAAGGGTTATCTTCCCAACACACAGTTCTGTGCGAAAGCTAAACCAGGTGCTCTAATGGACAGTTGACCAGATTGATTGCACAAGAATCCCAGAGGATCCTTCCCTGGTGGTCAATTCCCAGCAGCCAGACCTAGGAAATGGAATTTAAATAAACTGTTGGGGTTATTCACACCCACACCAAATTGGAGGAACCCTGGATAGAAGGAGAGTAGAACAGCAAAATTAAGGCTTTCCAACTGGGAGGTGGTGGCACATGCCTTTATTCCAGCACTTGGGAGACAGAGGTAGGCAATTCTATGAGTTCAAGGCCAGTCTGGTCTACAGAGTGAGTTCTAGGACAGCCAGGACTATACACAGAGAATCTTTATCTCAAAAAACAAAAACAAAAACAAAACAAAACAAAACAAACAAAAATTAGGGCTTTCAGCTGGAGGGCTTTGGGACAAGCAAAGAATCAAGCCTAGCAGTGTGCCCACAGACGGGTCCTGAGCTCTCAGAACCCTGGTGTTCTGCATTAGAAGGAAGCTGCATCTAAGGGTCAGGCAGAGTGAAAAGCCGAGTGTTAGTTAGCAGTCACTGAAGCCATGGTACATAGAACTATTGGCACCAGCATCCTCATGAAGGACACAGGAGGGGACAGAGCTGAAGGGGGAAGGCAGTGAGCTCAGCTTCTGATACACTGTTTGACATGCCACAGGGGAGAACCCTTTCAGACAGCTAGGGGTACATCCTGGTACTATGCCCAGAAGCTTTAGTACAGTTGAAAGCTCTCTCTGTACAATGCAGTGGTTCCCGAACGCAGCTGCACTTCAGAATGGCCAGGAAGATCATCTGTGAGAGCTGCGGCTGGGCACTTGCGCGAGTTCTAGCATAGAGCCACATTTAAGAGTGACTGGTGTATAGAACAAAGAAAGATGTGGTCAGAGGAACACATCTCTGAGCTACATGCACTATCTACAGTCCTAGATTACCAAAAGGCCATGATTTGGAGCAGGAGATGTGCCTAGTCTTACTGTAACATGCTACACCATGCTTGTTGAGACCCCTGGGCTCTTTTCTGAAGGGAAACAGAGGTGGGGTGGATATGGGAGTGAGAAGATGTGTATGTGTTGGGGGTGGTCTAAGAGGAAAGGAGGGAGGTGAAACTATAGTAGGGATGTAATATGTGAGAGAATAGATAGATGGATAGATAGATTTTTTAAAAACCAGTATTCATTTCTTGTAGCTATTGTAACAAATTATCTCAAAGCTAGCAAAATTGTGTAAGGAATTATCTGAAGGCTGTGGAGGCTGGGCATCTGAACTCAGTGTGACTGAGTGAAAATTAAGGTACAGCAAGGCTGGTTTCCCCCTAGAGGCTTTGGGAAGAACACTGTAGAGAGAATTCTGGAATCTCGCTGCTTTCTTTTTTTAATCCCAGGTGTAGGGATATGGGCTGCTTCGGATTGTCAACAGCAGACAATTGTGATTTGCTTAATGCTCTAGTAGAGGTGTGTTTTTTGCCAACTGCAGATAGTTTCTAGGATTGTGTAGTTTGGAATTCTGGAAACTTTTCAGAGGGCACATGAATGCTAGAGCCCTGATAGGTGGGGTTGGTAGTTGGTGGTCATTTAGAGGGGTTGGCTGTGGTTTGTTAGCAATTGTGCTCAAAGAAGAAACAAAAGAAATTAGATTCAGGGATTCTCATTCTCTCTCTCTCTCTCTCTCTCTCTCTCTCTCTCTCTCCCCCTTCTCTCCTATATAGTGGTAAGGGATGAAACTGGAGGTGGGTGTGAAGGAGACGAAGGATGAAAAAGAAGAACCCAGAAAGTAGCAAAGACCACCTACAGGATGCACACATTGGCCCTCTCTGGTTCTAGTGGCTGCCAGCATCCCAGCTTCCCTGGCCATGCCCTCCTCATTTCTGCCTCCAGGGGTTCACAGCCTTCTCTTCAGTGTGTAACTCTGGCTCCTGCTCTTACGAGGCTCCAGATGATTGCACTTAGGTCCACCTGGATGCAGAGTTACCGTCCTGGTCTGCCTTTTATTGCTGTGACAAACACAGTGAGCAAAAGCAACTTGAGGAGGAAGGGGTTCATTTAGCTCATAGTTTACAGGCATTTGCAGAGGAAAGATCAGGGCGTGATCCTGGAGGCAGGAACTGAAGCTGGAGTCATAGACGAATGCTGCTCACATGGCTTGCTCCCTGTGGCTTGTTCAACCTGCCTCTTATACAACCTAGAACCACCTACTGGGGAATGACACCACCCAAAGTAGGCTGGACCCTTACACATCAATCATTAATCAAGAAAATGCCCTCCAGGGACTGGAGAGATGACTCAGTGGTTAAGAGCATTGGTTGCTCTTCCAGAGGACCTGTGTTCAATTCCCAGCACCCACATGGCGGCTTACAACTGTCAGTAATTCCAGTTCCAGAAGATCTGACATCCTCATAGATATACATGCAGGCAGCATGTACATAAAATAAAAAGTAAATTATTAAAAAGAAAGAAAATTCCTACTGAGTTGCCTACAGGCCAATTTGATGGAGGCATTTTCCAAGTTGAGGCTCCCTCTTCGTAGATGACCCTAGCTAGTATCAAGTTGACAAAAACAAAATAAGCAAACACACAAACCAAAAAAACCCCCAAAATCCCCGCAGTAACCTTCTCAAGCCAGATGTCTCACTTAGGCTACATCCACAAAGCATTTTGTTGCTACATAAAGTGATATTCATAGGTCTTGGGTGTTAGGACCAAGCTGTCTCTGAGAGCCTCAGTCTCCCAGCCATTGATCCAAGTTCCTGTGTCTCCACATCTAAAGCACTTTTATCTTCATCTTCCCATCCTCCGGCCTCAACCCATCCCACCATTAATTCATGGCCAAACTCCCACTCTCAGCTCAAGAGTTTCAAACTGATCATCTAACACAGCCGAGTCCCAGCTTCTTAAACTGCAGGCCGTGACCCCATGTGAAGTCAGGCAACTGAACAGGAGCACTGCAAAACGTTAGGCAATAGCTAGAGCTTTCTGAGTGAACACTAACCAAAATGAACTCAAACTCAAATGTGTAATGAATCCGAGGTGTGTCTGGCAGTCCTCACCCGTGTCACCTGGTACGGCTTGATTACAGCATCGTTTCCGAGTGTGTGACAGGCACACTCACAGTACATAAGTTATCATGTCATGAACTCTAGACAAACACTGCCTGACACACTTGGTCTCAGACTGTACTATTTCCCTATCAGCATCATTACTTAGTATGTAAGCATCAAGTTACATCTTTGGGTTATATTCTGTTAGAATTCTTGATCTTTTAAAAGTTGCTGATTGAGTTTCTTTTTTTTTTAAAAAGTTAAAGTAGGAGTTACATTTTTCTTTTAAAAGGAGGGGGAGGCTGGTGGGATGGTTCAGTGGTTAAAAGTATCTACGGCTACTGTAGAGGTCAATTCCCAGCACCCATGCTGGGTGGCTTACAACCACCTGTAGCATCCACTCCAGGAGGACCTGACACTGCTCGCCCCCTCCAGCCCAGAGACACATCGACAATCAATTAGGACATGGAAACTTGTTGGGGAAAGTGGCATTATTCAGCCTTACCTGCCATTATACAGTTTTTGCTCTGTCTGTATCTGAAGGAAACCCTAATTGTTTATGAATGAACTGTTCTTGCAGCAAACATCTGAATGCCACATTTGAATATGAAATGTTTGCCCCCAACTCATGTGTTGAAGGCTTGCTTTTTAATAGACTGTCCGGGGGCATGGCTCTGGGGAAGTGGCTGGACCATAGGATTCTGAGACAGTGGATTAACCCATTGATGAATTCAGGACTTGGCAGCCTCATTAGTAAGAACTGGAAACTAGGAGGAAGGCTCAAGTTGCAGTCAGAGTGTTGCTGGGGCTGTGTGCTTGAAATATATACCTCGTCCCTGGTCAGCATCCATCCTCTTGCTAGACCAAACTAACTTTCTTCATATTTTAAAAGTCATAAAATGTTTGTCTTACACAGTCACATTATGGTGCTGGGGCTGTAGCTCAGATGACAGAGTGCTTGCCTAGCATACATGAAGCGCTGCTTTCCATCCCCTGCTTCCCATAAATGGCACAGCTCTGTAATCTCAGCACTTGGGTGCCAAAGACGGGAAGATTCAAAGATCTCCTTGGCGAGTTCAAATCCACCCTGGGTTACACGAGTTATTGTCTAGAAAGAAAGAAAAGAGATCGGAGAGGGGAGGAGAGAGGAGGGGATGGAGGAGGGAAAGGAAGGGAAGGGGAGGGAAGAAGAGGGGAAGTGAAAAGGAGGGGAAGAATAGGGGAAGCAAGCCAAAGGGAACTTCATGATTTCTGTTTGGAAGAGGTCTCTGTGGTTCTAACTACCTGGGCTTTTAAAGTCCTGCACAGCTAGGATGCAAGAAACTCAGACAATGGTGTCACTCTCCTTTGGGCCTTTGGTCAGGGCAGTGAGTGCAAGTTAACACTTGTATTGGCCACATGATTGCCAGATCACCAAGTTTTCTCTCTTGGGAGCAGAAATAAAGGCTCTCTGGGCTTCCCACACAGACAAGCCCTGGCTTTGAGCTGGCTGCAGCTGCCTCTGAGGTTGCTCTCTGGCCAGGATGTGGTTGAAAGTTCACACTTTAAAAGTCCACTTAAGAGGATTTAAAAGAAACAACAACAGAAGCAGGTGGCACAGGAGTGACCTAGTCACCTTTTGCCCCTAGCACTATTTCAACAGCTGGGAAGACCTGGGCCAACCAGCAGTGCCGGACCATAAACCTCCCTGGGCCGCCTGACCACCCGCTTCTGCTTTGAATAGAGTGCCTGCAAGGGATTCAGGCTAAAGCAAAATATCCTGCAATAGGAGAAGCAGTCACAGCTAGGACACAGGGCCCATGTGCAAGCAGGAGTGAGAGTCTAATCTGGGGACCTGTAACTTAGGACCAAAGGTATTTCATCCAGTTCACTTGCTGTCTCACCTTAGATCTGGCAGCGTGGAGTGGGCAGGGAGCCTGACAGTTAGACTGAGTAAGTGCCTATAATGTCGGGTTTCTCAATCCACAAACAAAGCAGTTCAATGTAACCAGCTCAGGAGCTTTGCGGAAGTTTAGTTAGCTTCACAGCAACAGGAGATCAGCAAAACAATGGGGTGGGGGGGGGTGGGGATGTGAAGGGCCAATGACTCGATGATGTTCTCAAAGGGAAGAGTATTTGATCTGAAGAGATTATATCTTCTTTAAAAAAAAGATTTATGTATTTATTATATATAAGTACACTGCAGCTATCTTCAGACACACCAGAAGAGGGCATCTGATTTCATTACAGATGGTTGTGAGTTACGATGTGGTTGCTGGGATTTGAATTTAGGACCTCTGGAAGAGTAGTCAGTGCTCTTAACTACTGAGCCATCTCTCCAGCCCGAGAATATGTCTTCTATTTTGATATAGACTGCCAAACTCAAACGATATACGTAGTACCCTTCCCACTCTTTGTGTGCCATCTGGTCTCTTCAGTTCTGGGGTATCCGTTCAAAGTGATTCTGAAGGGGTGTGGAATTCTTTATACTCAGGTTCTAACCAGGCTGGCTAGCCACCCCTTTGTGACAAGGACTGAGGCAAACTTGTAGAATTGAACCTCTCAAGTCACAGAAGCTCCCTACTGGATGTAATTAGCAAACTTATACGAAGGAATGAGGCCATGGGGACCAGTGCTACTGGCTGGCCTTCCTGCTTACTACTAGTTATTCAACTACTAGATACTATGAACAAAGTGTCATTCATTTTTGCTCCCTCTCCTGACACAGTGTCCCTAATGAATCAAGAGTCAAAAGACTCTTGCCTGCACTCAACTTGTCCTCTTGTATCAAAGTCATGCCAGTTCTGTGACAACCGAAAGATAACGAATGCCACCAAGATGAGCAGAAAAACAAGACTGTTCACCCCACTTCAAGCCATGAATGCTTTTCACAGAAACTACAATTTTACATTCATTTTTAAAACTTACCAAACATGGTGGCGTATGTCTTTAATCCCAGCCCTCAGGAGGCACAGGCAGGTGGATCCCTGTGAGTTCAAGACCAGCATGTTCTACATAATTAGATCCTACGAACAAAATAACAAAATTTTAATTTAAAATTTAAAAATGTATTTATTATCTGTTTTCTACAAGGTTAGTGGACTTAATATGTCCATAGACATTTGATCTTGTGCTCTGCTGTCGTATTATATACATATACCAGACACACAACCATAGATGCACCCCAGGACATATAGGCAGACAACTCATGCACAAGCATACTCAAGCATAATCCAGGACACACACACATACATTTACATACATACCCAATACACAGAGAGATGCATACATGTGAAGTCTTTTCATAAAGTATCTTATTTATTCTTTGGTAATGTCACACATGTCAGTAATATGTTGATCATAAGAATGTACAATGCCTCCCTCTTAGTCTCTGCCTGCACCCCCAACTCCTCCTATTCTATGAACTTACAATGCCCTCCTCTACTTCACCATGGTAACCCCACCATATCTAGGTCTTCTCTTCATATTGTCTCTGTGTTATTGTTGTTGTTTTGGCTTAATAATTTTCTGAGATCAATTAGTGCTGCCTGTTAGAATGTTGATTGATCTTGACTTGATCTTAAGAATTATAGCTGCTGTGAGTTCATAAGCACAATGACCACATCATTTTCCAAAGACAGCATTTCACAGGCCTCACCCCATCGTCCTGCTTGTACATTCTTTATGTTCCTCTTCCACAGTGTTCCCTGAGCTTTGTGAGAATAAGGGTTGGGAGATGTCTCATAGACTTATTCTCGATAAGTCACTTATTCTCAGTATTCTGGCAAGCTATGAAGCTTAACTGGTATTTGATTCTTGGAGGTAGTTTATCCCTTCTCTGCTTCTTCCTGATAGCTGGACTTGTCTAAAGGTCCTCTCTGCATTGTGGCTTGTCTAAGAGTGACTCTCAACTGTTGTTACTGTTTATATACTCTTGGAAAGGGAGGAGCTTAGTGAACCTGGTCAGTTTCAGGAACTTCCTGAAACTCTAGTTGTTTTCTTTCTGTCTTAAGGACCTTCTATGCAGAGTGCAACCCCTCCAAAGAAACTGCAACAACATACACGTGGTTGGCATGGAGGATATGTTGGCAACTTTTTCCCCCACAGCAGCCTACACAACAACACCTTTGAGCACTATGGCCACTAGTGAGAGTGATTAGGAAATATTCAGCTTGATTTCTTTATGTCTTGTGACCAAAGTGTTTTGCACCTTTGGCAGTTAAGAACTCATCTAGTTCTAGTGGCAACTAAGAGCGATGACTGTAGTCTGTGCTGTTTGGGGGGCTCTGAGGCCTCTCAATGTATCTCATGTCTGGAGAAAGCTTTTTTGAAGACTACACACTTAAGTAGAAGGTAACCCATGAAAACACACACACACACACACACACACACACACACACACACATGCTTTGAAATCAGACTAATTTAACATTGGAAATGTATGATTCTATGTAAAATATCTCCTTTGAAGAATGAAATTAAATATTTTATTGTACCCTAAATTATTGGTTGATATGTGCTTCTGTTAGGTGCAAGCAAAAATTCTAACATTCTCATGATAAAACATTTTGCTTTTGTTTCTTTAAAAACCATGATATTAAGTGTTATCTAGAGTTCTGAATCTGTAGTTGGACCTGTTATAGGAATTGAAGTTTGTTAAAAAAAAAACCACACATACAGGCAAACTTATGGTTTATGTGGGTTAAAGCAAGAGGTGGATATCAATCACCAAGAACAGCTCACAAGTTCATAAAGGAACATACTGGAGGTATTTTACTCTCTTGTACTAGCAGAAAAGCCTGACTCATGCAAAGTTGTACACCACTGAGATAAGAGATGAGGTCACCAATCAAAACTGGCACTAAAGCAGATTTTTACAAATTTGCCATTTCACCTCCATTACACAAAGTGCTTGGGAGTCAAAAGGCTCTATTACAAAGCATTTTTTGAGTAATGAAAAGTTATCTATTTTAAAGATAAAATCAGGGTGAGCGAGACAGTTAATACGATGGTCAACTTGATAGAATCCAGAACCACTGAGGAAACATTCTTCTGGGCACGTGTGACTGAGTTTCCAGACTTGGCTAGGGAATGGCTGACCCATGCTAACTGGGCACCACCGTTCCATGGGCGAGGGTCCTGGACTAAGTGAAAATGGAAAAGAAAACCGAATGTCAATAGTCCTCTTTCTCTGTTTCCAGGCTGTAGGTGCAGTGTAAGCAGTGGTATAAGACTCTTGCCCCATGTCTTGGTCTCCATAATGGACTGTACCCTTGGACTCTAAGGTCAAACAAACTTTCTTGCCAAAGTGGCTGTCAAGGATTTTTGTGAAAGTAACCAGCACAGTAAGTTGGCCAACTCTTCTACTAGCAGCCGTTCCCTACCAACTGCTCCCTCTGTCAGTCTTCACCTGATATGTGATACTGTAGAAAAGAGTCAGGGAAATAAGCCCATTGGCCTCAGATGGTCAGTAAAGTAGGGGTGGGTGAGTCAGGCCTCAAGGGGCTAAGCCTGAAAAGGCTAGAGAGGCAGCAGCAATGAGTGTGGTAGAGATTAGATTATAGCAGGAGATCAAAGAGGAGCTGTCAGGCCTTGAGATACATGATCAGGCTATAGCATTGAGAGAAAGACTAGAAGACAAGACAGGGAAGGGTCTCAAGGAAGACAGGGTGTCATGTTCCAAAAAAAGCGGCTGTGAATAAGCTCAAAGGCACAGGGGAAGGGCAAGCCTACGCTTTGAGAGTGACATCCTCTCCCTGGCCTCCAAGGGTGGGAGAAGACAAAAGGTGTCATGGGAAAGTCTTCCCATTAGGAGAAATGGAAATTAATGCAGTATTAAAACAGGAATTTCAGTAGCCTTCCTCTACACAAAAGAGAAACAAGCCGAGAAAGAAATTAGGGAAACGACACCCTTCATAATAGTCCCAAATAATATAAAATACCTTGGTGAGACTTTAACCAAGCAAGTAAAAGATCTGTACAATAAGAACTTCAAGTCTCTGAAGAAAGAAATTGAAGAAGACCTCAGAAGATGGAAAGATCTCTCATGCTCTTGGATTGGCAGGATTAATATAGTAAAAATGGCCATTTTACCAAAAGCGATCTACAGATTCAGTGCAATCCCCATCAAAATACCAATTCAATTCTTCAAAGAGTTAGACAGAACAACTTGCAAATTCATCTGGAATAACAAAAAACCCAAGATAGCTAAAACTATCCTCAACAATAAAAGGACTTCTGGGGGAATCACTATCCCTGACCTCAAGCGGTATTACAGAGCAATAGTGATAAAAACTGCACGGTATTGGTACAGAGACAGACAGATAGACCAGTGGAATAGAATTGAAGACCCAGAAATGAACCCACACACCTATGGTCACTTGATTTTTGACAAAGGAGCCAAAACCATCCAATGGAAAAAAAGATAGCATTTTCAGTAAATGGTGCTGGTTCAACTGGAGGTCAGCATGTAGAAGAATGCAGATCAATCCATGCTTATCACCCTGTACAAAGCTTACGTCCAAGTGGATCAAGGACCTCCACATCAAACCAGATACACTCAAACTAATAGAAGAAAAAGTTGGGAAGAATCTCGAACACATGGACACTGGAGAAAATTTCCTGAACAAAACACCAATGGATTATGCTCTAAGATCAAGAATTGACAAATGGGATCTCATAAAGCTGCAAAGCTTCTGTAAGGCAAAGGACACTGTTGTTAGGACAAAGTGATAACCAACAGGTTGGGAAAAGATCTTTACCAATCCTACAACTGATAGAGGGCTTATATCCAAAATATGCAAAGAACTCACGAAGTTAGACCACAGGGAAACAAATAACCCTATTAAAAATGGGGTTCAGAGCTAAACAAAGAATTCACAGCTGAGGAATGCTGAATGGCTGAGAAACACCTAAAGAAATGTTCAACATCTTTAGTCATAAGGGAAATGCAAATCAAAACAACCCTGAGATTTCACCTCACACCAGTGAGAATGGCTAAGATCAAAAACTCAGGTGACAGCAGATGCTGGCGAGGATGTGGAGAAAGAGGAACACTCCTCCATTGTTGGTGGGATTGCAGACTGGTACAACCATTCTGGAAATCAGTCTGGAGGTTTCTCAGAAAATTGGACATTGAACTGCCTGAGGATCCAGCTATACCTCTCCTGGGCATATACCCAAAAGATGCCCCAACATATAACAAAGACACGTGCTCCACTATGTTCATCGCAGCCTTATTTATAATAGCCAGAAGCTGGAAAGAACCCAGATGCCCTTCAACAGAGGAACGGATACAGAAAATGTGGTACATCTACACAATGGAATATTACTCAGCTATCAAAAACAATGACTTCATGAAATTCATAGGCAAATGGATGGAACTGGAAAATATCATCCTGAGTGAGGTAACCCAATCACAGAAAAACACACATGGCATGCATTCATTGATAAGTGGCGATTAATTCAAATTACCCTAGATGCACAGAACACATGAAACTCAAGAAGGATGACCAAAATGTGAATGCTTCACTCCTTCTTTAAAAGGGGAACAAGAATACCCTTGGGAGGGAATAGGGAGGCAAAGTTTAGAACAGAGGCAGAAGGAACACCCATTCCTGCCTCACATGTGGCCCATACATATACAGCCACCCACTTAGATAAGATGGATGAAGCAAAGAAGTGCAGGCTGACAGGAACCGGATGTAGATCTCTCCTGAGAGACACAGCCAGAACACAGCAAATACATAGGTGAATGCCAGCAGCAAACCACTGAACTGAGAATGGGATCCCCGTTGAAGGAATCTTAGAAAGGACTGAAAGAGCTTGAAGGGGCTCGAGACCCCATATGAACAACAATGCCAACCAACCAGAGCTTCCAGGACTAAGCCACTACCCAAAGACTATACATGGACTGACCCTGGGCTCCAACCTCATAGGTAGCAATGAATAGCCTAGTAAGAGCACCAGTGGAAGGGGAAGCCCTTGGTCCTGCCAAGACCGAACCCCCAGTGAACAGGATTGTTGGGGGGAGGGCAGTAATGGGGGGAGGATTGAGAGGGGAACGACAATACAAAAGGGGAGGGGGAGGGTTAGGGGGATGTTGGCCTGGAAACCGGGAAGGGGAATAACAATCGAAATGTAAATAAAAATACTCAAGTTAATAAAGATGGGAAAAAAAAATAAAGCAGGATTTTAGTTCCTTGATTTCTTCACTAGGGAGTGTATGAGAGGGAGACCTTCTGTAACTGCCGAGCTTCAAGTCCTAAGCAGTGAGTTTGGGGGAAGTTTCAAGTCTTTTTGCTTCCTTGGGCATGTGCACACACATGCATGTAATCAGAAAGTAATAAAATAAGTGTTTAAAAAGAAGGTTTGGAGAGAGAGAGAGAGAGAGAGACTGAGAGAGAGAGAGAGAGAGAGAGAGAGACCAGCTCAATATGCAATGACTTGAATGAAACTAGGGAGGTCTGAAAGAAAAGGGAGGGTGATTTTATATACAAATACAGTTTTGTTTTTATGCCCAATGAGGAGCCAGGTTACATAAATATTCATTTCTCCTATTATATAGTTATATAGTTATTACACCGTTATGAAAAGACCATGATAAAGGCAGCCAGGAAACTATAAAAAGCCTTGAATTCTTGTAAAAAAAAAAAATAGGAGAAGTGGTAGGTAAATGCAAGGACAGAGAGATGGAAGGGAAGACAGACTACCTAGCTGAATAAAAAGTATGAAATGATCTCAAGCTGCTACTGTTAAAATGTGACTTCAGGGCTAGGCACAGCACAGCCTTTACTCTCAACACTCAGGCAGTGGACTTTAAGTCTGAGGCCAGTCTGGTCTACAAAGGAGACCCTTTCTCAAAACAAACAAACAAACAAACAAACAAACAAATGTGACTCATGCCAGGGAGCGTATCATTGCTGTATCTTGAATAGAAGAGGATAAAGGGAAGAATTCAGTCTTTCCTCTGAGGTGGGTAATACCAAGGGTTGAGGTTGGGAACTTCATCTGCAAATGTTTATTTGGTGAGAACTGAAGACAGAGGCTACATGTTATTAGTTCTCTGCCTCGTGGGGGGGGGGCGCACATCCAGTCAAGGGATTTTCCTGGGCAGCCCCCACCTGGGTGACAATACAGGAGCCCTATCTTCTCCCTTTTGTCTCCACCATCTACTACAAATGGCTTCCAAGGTCACTCCGAAGTCCTTTGTAGTTCATATGGAGGGGAAGGATTATGAAATATCTCACATGGTTCTTAAGAACCATGCTAATCTCCCTGTCTATCCTTTACTGGAAAAGAAGCTGAGAAAAGTAGTTCCAGAGGTGCTCAGGAATAGGAGATATCCAAGAAAATAGAGATGATCTGCTATCGTTCTCTCTGAGGAACCCAAGTGTCCGGAGACAACAGACATTGTTGACACATGTCTAAGATAGATGGTGAGTGATGTATTCCTACAGTAGGATGTGAGTATGCATTGGAAGTGAAAAGACAACACCCACTACCACATAGATGCTGTTGGCCTTCCTGCCTCAGAAGCCCAGGAACCACACAGCTCTGAGAGGAAGCCTCCTTGGCAGAGGTGCTGTAGCTCTCAGGTGAGGGGATCCCCAGCTGAGCTGAGGAGCTCAGGAGCTTCAGCTCTGCCACTTCAGCTCTTCTCATCATAGCTGCTTTTTCTGATAAGAGTCACACCAGGCAGCAAACCTCATAAAAGAGATTTATTAGAGGGTCCAGGGTGTGGAAAGGCAAATCCAGAAGTGGCTGCCTATGCTCCCAGGAGGATCAGGTAGCAGGGAATTGAACAAAGTTCAGTGCTTCTATAAGGGTTCTTGGAAGGGTGATGGCGGAGATTTCCAAGGTGAGGATTGGTGGGATTTCAAGTCCTGAGCTTGAGGGAGCTCAGGGATTGGTGGGTTTTCATGTTCAGGGATTGGTCAGATTTTGTTGTGCCCAAGGATTGGTGGGCTTCAGTGGGAAGTTCAGGGATTGGTGGCTTTTGTTCAGACTTTTCACCTAAAATTAGTATAATCTGGGGAGGGTCCAGTTGAGGGGCTGGAGATGATCTTTGTGACAGTTACTGGAAGCACCATTAATGACAGTCTGGGGGAGGGGCCTGGCTGCTGGAGCTCCTAAGGCTGGGCCCTGGCCACTTTCCTGCCTTAAGTGTTTGTAACATTTACAAAGTATATGACGTTTATAAAGGGAGTCCACCACAGGGAAAGCTTTTCAGCCATTAAAATCTAAGATGAGGGGTTGGGGATTTGGCTCAGTGGTAGAGCGCTTGCCTAGGAAGCGCAAGGTCCTGGGTTCGGTCCCCAGCCCCGAAAAAAAAAAGAAAAAAGAAAAAAAAAATCTAAGATGAATATCTTAGATGCATGAATATCTGAGATGGACTTCCTTTGAGGAAGGAAACCAGAGTCCAACAAATGCCTACAGTGTGGTTTCATTTATATCTCTCATCTATATGACTTGTATATACGCACATCTAATTCTTTCAAAACAAATACAGCCCCCAAATAGACAACATGAAGCTATCGTTTAGAGAACTATGCTTGGACAATGAGATTCGGTGACATCACAACTGATGAAGTGTCTATCTTATAGCACAAACACCTGAGTTTAATGCCCAGCACCCATGGGGGTGGGTCTAGAAACTGCCACACACACACACACACACACACACACACACACACACACACACATGCATACATACACACACAAATGCATGCATGCACACATACTCCCATGTGCACACACATGCACACAAATTCAAATACAGGGGACAATTTAAGCAACACCCAGGAGCCTTCTTGAGGAAAGGGGACCTGATTATGGTTTCCTTCTGAACCTTAATATCATAGTCAGCCTCTGCCATTAACTTGACACAGCAGGGAAGAGGGAAGCCTAACTAAGGAGCTGCCTCCATTGAATTGGCCTGTGCACACGTCAGTGGGGCATTTTCTTATTTGTTGGGAGGGATGACCCAGCCCACTTGTCACCCTGGGCAGGTGGTCCTGAGATGTGTGTCCAAGGAAGGCATCCTGGGAAGCTAGTAATATGTCCTTCTGTGATCTCTGCCTCTGTTCCTGCCTCCGGGATCCTGCCTGCCTTGCTTTTCCTAATGAGAGACTTGTAACCCACGAGCCATATAAGCCCTTTCCTCCTCAGAGGGAGTCCTGATGTTTTGCACAGCAACAGACACACACTAACCACTGCGCAGGGGCTCTCTCTCTGTGCTTAGGAATTTCTTCTCCTCTCAAGTAATTTGTATCCACATGTAGAAGTTCGAAAAGCCAAGCGTGTTTCACACATAAGCCGATGGGGCTGCAAGGCACAGAGAAAGGCGTTTTCCCTCAGGCAAGACCACCATTGCCTCTGGCAAGCTGCCGCTTTTCCTTCTCATCTATTTGACACAGGCCCTCTGGACCTCTTTTCTTTCTTTCTGATTTACCATGTTGAGGGGGAAGAGAAATCTGTACTCCTATCTGACATAATTGCTGAACACCCAGCTCGGTCCCCACAGGTCCTGCGTAAATGTTATTATCTGCTCTTGTCTCCCATAATTACCGCCCCTTTCCTGAGTTGATGAACAGTTTCTGCCACCGACTGGCTTCGCAGTTAGCAAAATGCCACTTTGCTACGGGCCTCGCTACCCGACTCATGATCTCTTTATCTACGTTTCCTACAGTAACTTGTAAATTCCACTGACTCATATCTCTCTTGTTCCAGACACTTAACTTTCAAATCTGTATTTTCCACCCTCCAGTGCACAATTTGTTTTACATTCTCCTGCTTCTCCCTTTCATCATCCTCGAATCCTACAGCTGGGAAAAGCCTTCCTCCTGCAACTCGGCCCAGAACACCTTTGTTTGCCTCACTTTGCAGCCTCAAACATGTGCTTTTGAAGGTAGATAATTTGAAGTATTCCCATGTCCTCTCGCATAAAAGGCATTTGTACTGGTGTCCTTCAGCTGAAACTTCTGTCAGCCTCCTACTGAGACATCCAAAGAGCCCGTTGGCTTGCAGCCGTTGTTCCAGAAAGGGTGGCATTTCTGTGGCAGGATTCCCACTACCTCTTGACTATGGGATGGACTGTGTAAGTCTCAGAGAAGGAAGGACAGGCAAGGGAAAAGAGCAGTGGCTCAGGTTTCATTCCAGAAACGACCTGCAGGGAGGAGGACGCTAGTTCAAAAACCAGAGAGGGTGACATGTGTTTACAGGCTGTAGTAGATAGGGCACAAAAAGGGAAGGGGGCTGTGGTTTCCTTTTGGGGCCCCGTAGTTGGCCATTGCTAGGGGTAGTTGAGGAAATAGAGTGAATGGTAAGAAGGAAGAATGGTAGGTGAGGGTCATTATAGGGTGATGGGGCAGGCAGGACAAGAGTCTAGAAAACCAGAAGAGCTTTACAAGATGGTGTGGCTAGGGCCGACAGATTGGTCAGCGCGAAAAGGACCAGTTGCAGCTGGGTGCAGCTTCCTCTAGACTAAGTCACCCTCAGGAGTGATGTCACCTAAGAGAGAAAGTTGGTTTTTTTAATTAGGGGGCGGGATAGCTTTTCTTTTGTTGTCTTTCCCTTTTTTTTTTTCTCCCTCTGTGTCAACTTACAAGGGCTTTTGAAGGAGTTTTCAGTCTCTTTAGGGTTGACCAGCTAAGCTGGTTGGTAAGACTCATAGGCACTCTCCAATTAAAGGACCAGACCGGCTGTAGGAAAAAGAAGTAGGCTGTAGATCTAAGCCTGGTGAGTGAACACAATCTCAGGCCCCGATGCTGTGAACTTAACAGCAGTCGCCACGTCAAATAAGACATACTGTTCTTGTCTGAGGCTTAAATGCCTCCTCACCCACTAATGTCAGTCTCTTCAGTGGGTTTCACCTTAGGACAGGTATTTGTAAGGAGTGTTTGGGGGTTAGAAAACCCTGTGGCACCTAAGTGACAGTTTATCTCCCCCCCCACACACACACACCAGAGCCTACCCTCTTTCTATTGTAAATTATGTTGGGTAAACCTATGCTGAAGAACAAGATCCTATTTTGATTTTTCAAAAATTCGTTTTTAAAAAATATTTATTTATTTATTTATTTATTTATTTATTCATTCATTCATTCATTTAATGTATGAGTGCTCTATCTCCATGTATACCTATATGCCAGAAGAGGGCATCAGATCCTGTTACAAATGGTTGCGAGCCACCATGTGGTTGCTGGGATTATGAACTCAGGACCTCTGGAAGAATAGCCAGTGCTTTTAACCACTGAGCCATCTCTCCAGTCTCCCCTCCCCCCCAAAAAAACTTTTTAAAAATCATTTACAACTTAAAAAAAAAAGCACACTAGCACAGTTAATGTTGGATACAAAAAGCATGGTTTTACACTTTGGATAGTTGAAAAGAGCATTTAAAACAGGGTTGTATGAAGGAAGACAAACCCATAAGCCCAACGACATTAAAGCCTCTAAATTGTGCTTCCTCTCATCCCTGAAATGGTGCCATGTCAGTATGTACCATTTCAAATCCTTAGCTCTTCCCGGCCTAACCGAAAACAGAAACTTCTTTTTTCACACGGACCTATGCTCCCGGTGGGAAAACGTTAAAACATTTCCAGCTAATTGTATGTATTGATCATACAAAGACTCACTCATCCCATCAGATCCTTAACAGTGCTCCCAGCCCCCTAGGACCACCTGAAGATGAATTGATTTTAAAAGGAATAACAGCAGTCATATTCGAATTAGACATTAGGAGGGTTTTGTTTGCTTTTGCTTTTCTCTTTCCTTTCGCTTCATTTTAGACTTCTCCCTAACTGAAAAAGGTAAAACATTTTAGAAGAGTTTTCTTACAAAAGGATTATTTAAATAGCGTTTTATAAATCAGCCACACTCGGGAAATGATAAATTAAGGCTACTAGCCACTCTCAAATTAGGCGAGCGCACACACACATTTGCACAGGTTGAACTGACAGGCTGGCAATTTTCGCCTTAAATTGTCTGCGTTTGCCTGGTTAATCTCACATATTAAATAAAAAACACGAAGTGCTTTAGATGGCATGTAGATGGTAATGTTTGATTCCTAGAAAGACTCAGGGATGGGGTGGGGGTGGGGGGAATGGAGAAAGATTAAAGAACTCTCACTCTCCGGCCCAAGGTCTAAAGTTCCACATAACCCTCCTCTCTTCAGCAAGTGTCTCCTCCGAGAACATTATTAAAGAGATCTTAAAATACAATCAATCATAAAATATAATTTGCATGTCAGTAGGGTGTTTTGGGATTGAGGAAGGAGATGTGTGGGTGGGGCTGCGGGGCTGCGGATGGGGGAGGGGAGGTTTGGCAACCCATCCTCCCTCAGAGGCGTGAGGCACAAGAGAGTGTCGTTTTCGTGTTTCTCAGGCAGGCAGCATCTGTTCTCTAGCACCCCCAGAATAGGGATGCTCTCCTCCCCTGTCCAGTGCGCCGGGTTGGTTCCCTCCAGCCCGGGTGTGAGGCAGTCAGCCAGGGGGCTCGGCCGAAACCCTGAAAAGTCACAAATCACTGGTTCAAATAGACCCGCTTCTTCAAAGAAGCGCTTGGGGGTGGTGGGGGAAGAGGGCGGGGACATGCTGAAAGCGATTTAAGACCCCCCTCGGAGAGCGGTTTTGGCACCTGGGCCATTATGCCGGAGCTCGGACTATCTGACCAGTAACAAGAGACATTGAAATGTACCCTATTAGGATGGTCCATCTTCCCTGGATTAGTCAGGCATTCCATATAAATAAGTAAACACCCAAGTCACCCCCACTAGACCCCAAAACATCCCCCCCCTTTCACTTTCTTTCTCTTGATTTTTTTTTTTCCTGAGAGGGACCAGAGATTAGAAAACGAGGTCTTGTGTATTCAAAATGCTAATTCAGACTTCTTTCTCTAATGCACTCATGAAACATTTTAATTGTCTGACTTCGCATTCAAAAGCCTTGTTTGCGACTCCTAATTGCCGGCTGCTTTGAACAAATAATTGAAATGCATGACTTGTGGGGTCTGCTTAAACAATTATAATGTGCTTTGCCGCTAGGTGCAGGTTCCCCCTCCCGCCCCGAGTCCCCTTTTGCATAATGACTAGCAGCCAGCTTGGTATTTGCAGCCCAGTTAAAACCGTGCTAATTTGCGGTGGAGAGCCGGGGCTGTGGCGGTGGCAGTACCTGCGTTAGTGCTTGCCACAGCAAAAACGGCTCCAATAGTTCAAGTGAATGTTACCAAGACCTTTTCAATTTCTGCTGAGAGAATCCCACTGGGGTTTGCTTTTCAAAATACAAATCTTTCACGGGCCTGTTAGTTTTGGATTTCCACGCAATTTATGGTGCCCTTTCCCTGCAAATTCTTCCCAACCTGATTTTTAACAGTTTCCAGCAAATAGGTCCCTGGGTCTCCAGTGGCCGCGGTTCGAGTTTAGAAATGAAACAAAAGTGCAGGGATCCTGGGAATGCCCCAGGCGCTGGCCACTGTGGGCGGCTCGGGACCACACACGGGGATGCCCCTGAGGAAAGGCTCCCAGTTTTAGAATCTAGAACACCCTGCCAGATGAAGTCCTTTCTGGCCTCTTTCTCGGGACTCTCTGAAAGGAGGAGGAAAGTGGGAATTCTGCTCACTTTCTTTTGCGATATTTTATTTTATTTTTCATGGCTGCGGTGGAGTTGCGATCACTTCACAAACCTCTCGACCTCTTAAATCAGACAGTTTGTTGGCATGAAGAATCTCCACACTGCCGCGCAGCCATCGGTACTGTCTGCTCCCAGAGCTCTCCATCAAACAGCCAAGAAGCCCACAGCCTTTCAACACAGAGCATTCTTTTTTTCCTCCTCCCAGTCGCTGGCAGACACCATCCTACTTTCTGTCCCTGTGAATTCTACGAGTCTAAATTAAGCGGACACACAAATGAACCGTCTTTAAATGGGCAAGGAAATAATCAAGTTTTTACTAATAAAGCACGCTTTCGAGAGGACCATCGAGGTGAACAACCCACTGTGCTTCCATTATCTCAGTTATTTCTATCGGAGGTGCTTGTGGGAGGAGCATAGTACGATCAAATGGCACACTTAAAAAATAAACTGTTTGATCTCAACTCTGCATGGGGGGAGTGTCACCCACTAAAAATGACATCTTTGTTCCTGGGGACCTCCTGCATGCTCTCAGCAGTCTGGTGAGGTGACCACAGAAGGCAGGGTGTGGTGGCCCAGGCATTGTACTTTTACATTCTGTCAGTTTTAAGTGCTTACGACGACCCATGAGGACGTCTGTCTTACACAGGTGGGAAGATGAAGGTCAGGAAAGCTGGGTAACTCGCCCAAAGTCACACAGCTTCTCTGTGGGGAGAAAGGGATTCAAGCCGGGTTAGAGAGTGAGACTTCAAAGCCCCTTTGAGGCCGCTGAGCTGCACAGCAGGAAGGAGCCACAGGAAGTGTTACTTCAAAGATACTTGCTATTTGACTGAGGGAGCTCGGATTAACACCAGCTTGCTCCAAGACACAGGTGTAACACTTGTGAGGAGGCTGACGAGAGGGAATTCCTTGCCATTGTTATGAGTGTGCTGTACTGAAGTTGGACCAGGCTGGACCCAGCGGGTGGCATTAGAACCCTCTGGGAGCCTTTCTGGCCTGGTGTTTCTTGGTTTTACTAATCTCTAGAGAAGAGTCTAAAGATTATCTTCATAACCCACTTAGGAGCTGAGAAAGACATTCATTCCAGGGACAATAGCTGGCTTTTATTGGGTGATTAACGCGCACCCAGCTTAGGGTCATTTGCAAATTCAGGCAGCCTGATTCTCAAGTTCACACACTCGGCGCTACCCTAGGTAAATACTCCTGAGATATTATTGCCCACGAGGCTGCACTGCGCCCTTCATCCCCATTTCTCCAGTGGGAAGCCCACACACCTGCAATTGTGGGGACTACGTTGCCCCCAGTGAGATGCTCTTCTCTGGTTGGACCTCGAGAAATGACAGAAACCACCTATGTGGCTTTTCTAGGATAAAGTAGTCCAACCCTTCTGGGTAATTGCCTTAGATAGAAATATTTGCATTGCTAGTCTTGTTGCCTAAAACATCACCAAAGATCTCCCTATTCCCCAAAAGCTGAAGTTAAATCGGCAAATGTGGTCTACGATTGAGAGACCAGACATCTATGATAAATTGTATCAGGAAGTATTTATTCCTCAAAGAATGAAGGAGAACAAAACGATCAGCTTACTTCAGACCCACACCCAAATCCTGTGGCTCTGTGAGCTTCAGCAAATTTCTTCACAGTTCCGAGTCTCGGTATCCTTTTCGATAAAGTGAAGATTACATCCCAGATTAAGAAAATGACTCAATTCAGATAATGTGTACCTTGCTGAGCAAACACAAGGACCCGAGTTCAGGCCCCCAGCACCCATGTGAAAAGGCGGTACACATTCATGTCTAATCTCAGCACCAGGGAGGCAGGGACAGGGAACTCCAGGTTCAGAGAAAGACTCTGTCTCAGAAAACAAGGTTGAGAATGGTCGACGAAGACACTCGATGCTGACCCCTGATCTCTACCTGGATGCACATGCCCCACCCTTAGGCCCCCCCAAACAAGTACCTACTTCAAATAGTTGAAAGTGTTACCCTAGGTACTGATGCACACAACCCACAGTTATTGTGGCAATGGGAAATATAAAGTAAGTGTATTATTTCACCAGAACTAAGTCAAGCTTTGCTCTTACTCCCAGAGTTCTGGGAAGAACAAACGGCAAGATACCACAAGAGAAAACTATCCAACAACTGGACACCTGATTAACAGCCTCCTGTCAGTCATCATCCTAAGTGAGCCAATCATTCTGACTGGTCTAGTTTTCCACGAGCGTGATGTTGCCATTGCTGGGCACCAGCCCCTCTAGGCCAGCTGAGGCCCCTTCTGTGGAAGACGAATTGCCTGCCTTGCCTTGGCCACACAGCTCAGAAGCGGTCTAGAAACAAACTAACAAACAAACGAACCTGTTCTTTTGCCAACACCTGCTTCTCTCAACACCCTCTACCTCCACCCTGCCCTCGGCTGCTGTGTCGAAAGTGCTGAGATCACACTCGGTTGGCTTTTGTAACTGCAGTTAGAGGAACAGATAAACTAGAATGAACACAGAAAAAAGGAAACCCACCCAAGATCTCTGTTCTGACTTACTTTTGAAGATTTGACTCACTGGCTGCCACCTGCTGAGCCTGGCAGCATCTCTGGGCACACGGCTGACTCAATCTGCCCATCTAGTCTGGAGCAGGAGAGCACGCCTACTCAGCCAGTCCTGTTCTGCGGTCACAGAGACTTTCAGGACTTAACCTCAACCATTCACGGCTTCTTTTCATCCTGCATCCAGCCCAACATCAAATATAGCCGAAGATAGAGGAGTGTCTCACCGGTACCCATCCTCACTGTTAGAGACGCAGCTGGCTGGGACACTTACCAGGTTGGGATAATTTAACCATCAAAACGGAGAAGGCTGGAGCTGGGTAGAGAGTGAAGAGATTGCCGTGCCAGTATGAGGACCTGCCTTAGGAGTCCTTGCTGCTCTGGCAGAGGGCCTGAGTTTGGTTCCTAGGTCCCATGTTAGGCAGCTTACAACTTCCTGTAACTTCACCTCTAGAGGATCCGAGGACTTTCCTAGCTTCCGTGAGCACCCAAATTCTCATAAGCACATGCCTCCCAACACACATAATAAAAATAAAATGAAATAAGTATTTTTTTTAAAAGAAAAACACAAGGTAGATGGTACATGAGGAATAATCGAGGTTGACCTCTGGCTTACACACACACACACACACACACACACACACACACACACACGAATAATTGTAATTAAAGTTCATTAAATTTATTAAAAAAACAAAAGCTCTTCTGCCCATAAAGATACTCACCAAAGCAGAAAGGCATCCCTATTGAAGGCTACTGGAATAGGCCAACACTCTAGAAGTTGGGAAATAAATGCAAAGAATTAAGCTGATTTCTAAGGGCCGGGGAGATGGCTCAGCCGTTAAGAGCACTTGCTGCTTGCAGAAGACTCACATTCGGTTCCCAGCATGGTGACTCGTGAGTACCCATAACTCCAGTTCCAGGGTATCTGATGCCTTCTTCTGGCCTTCATGGGCACCAAGAACACAGGCAGTGTACTTATATACATGTAGGCAAAATACTCTCTCACACACATAAATAAGATAGATAGATAGATAGATAGATAGATAGATAGATAGATAGAGATAGACAGACAGACAGACAGACAGACAGACAGACAGACTTAAAAAAAACCTTGTCTGGCCTCACCCGGAGTAGATGTGCCTAACTTAATGAGCCAGGGTGGAGGGATACCCAGGGGACCCTCAATCCTCTCAGAGGAGAAGGGGAGGAAAGATAAGGGAGGAACTGTGGTGGGGGGACAGGCGGGGGAATAAACTAGGATATAAAATAAATAAATAAATAAATAAATACATAAATAAATAAATAAATAAGTAAATGGAAAAAATAGACTTAAAAAAGAATTATTGTACTTTCCTGTCAGAACTGCCTTGAAGTAATGGTTAAGCCTTTGTGGGTGAGGCAAAGCCTTCTTTTGAGAATATTAGTGAATACCTAATGTTGGAGGAACTGTCAGGGCTCCCAACATGTGTCCCCCAGATACAGCATCTAGAAAAATCCAGACATCCACAGAAGCAGAAACACGCAATTCTTTTCTCTCACCTTGCTGCGTAAGGGCTGGCTGTTAAAGAAAGCTCTGACCCTCCTTGCCTGGCAGTGAATCCGTCCAGAGACCCCCGTGTGGCAGGTGTCCTGCTTTATGCTGGAAGAAAGGAAGAGACAGGATATCAGGGAGGCCATAAGCCTTGGTAAGCTCTTCTATTTCACCATGTTGTCTAATCCCTCTGTGCAACTGTCCATTCATCATGCCTTTATAAGGAGCACACAGATTATGGGGCTGGGATTGTAGCTCAGTTGATCCAGTACTTACCTATCTTACTATACAATCTGTCTGTCTGTCTGTCTGTCTGCCTATACAATCTAGCAATCTATCTATCTACCTACCTACCTATTATCTATGTAGTATGTATGTATCTATCTTATTATCTATCTACCTACCTATCATCTATCTATCCATCATTATTTATCATCTATCTGTCATCTATCATCTATATACCTATCTACCTATTTATAGTTTGCACAAGACACTGCATTTGAATCAGCACCGACATACCATAATGTCATGGCAGATACCTGTTGGATACTCAAGTACTGTGATACAGTATTTAGAACAACTGACCCTGTATCCTTGACAGATGAAGTCAAGAAAATGAGGAAGAAACCATACGTTAGCGCCTGGTGTAGATAACCCACTAGAATGGTAAACTTGCAATTCTGTTACTTTGAGAGCTGACAGGAAACAGTGTGGTCTATGTAAGAAGCTGGCCACATTAGAAGATCCAGGTTGGTAGCAGGGGGTTGATGGAGCCAGGAGTAAAGCTCAACATGGAATCTGGATATTTATTCTCTAATCCCTCAACCAGTTTCTGGTTAGTTTAAGCATTTGTTGTTGCTACTTTTGTTTTAAGTGTTTTCAATTATTGTTTGTACACCTGCATGGTGTGTATAGAAGTGCAATGTGCAGCACAGACATGCACATGAAAGTCAGAGGTCAGCTTTGTGGAGTCAGCACAGGAGTTCTATCTTTATGGCTTCCAGGGACTGACTGAACTCAGAACTCCAGGCTGGCATAGTAAGCACCTTCACCTGCTGAACTGTCTCACCAGCCAGACCTTTGCTAAGTGGTGTGTATAATTTTGGTCTACATTTGAAGAAGCCATACGAGATGTACTAACCAAATCTCAAGTGTCATTCCTGGATATATCATGGTACCATTAAATCAGCTGTAAGACATTTTAAGAGCACCATGAAGTTGACCAGCTACTGGCTTCAGAGATGACCTCCATGCCTGCCCGTCAAGTGAGATGATGGAGATTTGTTTATGGGGGTAAGGATTCCCATTGTTTTGTCTGCCATTTTTTGAAAGAAAAACTCACATTAGCAATGTCTTTTTAAGTGTTCCAGTATGAAGAATTCAGTAAACCATTTGAAGGATCAGGTCAGTAACCTCTAATTGTAGAAAAATCAGAATGAGTGTTAACTGAATTATTTTCTTTTGAAATGTTCATATAAATAAGATAGAAAGAGAGGTACCCAGCTTGAAAAAGAGCCCAGAATGCGTTCATTTCTCTACAAGGTAACTAAATAGTTTTACCTCGTCAGGATACAGTCATAGAGGGGAACCATTTCCAAGCAAGAGTTTATGACGGTGACTCCCGAGTAGAGGAAACTTTCTTCTTAACAGTCTTTAAGACAGTCCATTTGCCTCACATCAAAGTGTGTGCCAACATACAGGGTGGGTTCTTAGCATGCAGGATTCTGTTCCCTGTGATGATCCACTCAGAGGAGTCACATGAGGCAGTGCAGAAGATATGAAAGTTTCAAGCTAGAGGAGCCTTTAGCTTCTGTTGATTAAAAAAAGTCTGAGGGGAAATAGTGCTTGGCTTAAAGCATTCTGTGTCACATCTAAATATGATTCTAAGAAGCCACCAGACAAGGCTAGCAACTCAGCTTCTCTTAGCACATGGACCTAGAAGAATGTGGGTATCTGGACAACTCTAGGTTGTATGGAAGTGGTTGGGATCTGCTCAGTTCTTCAATAACATGGAAGGATTTCTCTCTTCTGTTATCTAACAAACACGGGGGTGAAACAGCATGGGATGAGGAGTGATAGATATTTTCAGACAAGTGCATGCAATGTGACTATGATGAGAATGTGAGTTTGAGTGTTTGTGTGAGGAGTGTGCGTGAGCTTGTTTAAATGTGTGTAGTGAATGTCTGGGAGCTTGAGTGTGTGCTTCTGTGTGTGCTTGGGTGTGTGAGAGTGTTTGAATGTGAGGACATTAGACGGTTAAAGGCTGTGGGGCTGAGTCCTTTACTTTGTGTTGATGTGTGAGGATGTGAATGGGTGTGTGGTTTGTTTCCCCATGTCTGATCTCTGTAGCTAGTAGGTGTGTGCTCCACTCTTGATGATAGGATGAGTTTGTCCTTAATCTGACTCTTAGAAGAATCCTTCTGGAAGTCAGCTGCTTTTTAATGCCAAGGGTTAGGGGAACAGGGCAAGATGGAGGAGGAGAGAGCGCCCTCTTCCTGCAGCTTCCCAAATACAGCGGAGAAGGCGAAGCTCTGCATTAGATGGGGAAATGTGGCTGGCCCTTTTGTCTCATGAATGAAGTCAGGCCTCAGAAGACAAGAGCTTGACCTCAACAGGCAGCTGCTTGTACTTGATGTTGTTCTAGAGAGATCAGATAATCATACATACTTCTTTTTTTCCAGGTTGTGTGGATATTGCAGTCACAAAAGAAATTTTGAGCAAAACTTACACGGAAGGGCAGAGCAGTTCTATAACACAGATGTTTTCTTCTTACTTCCTCTTCTTTTCCTCCTCCTTCTCCCTCTTCCTCCTACCCCCACCTATCTACTCCCACCTCCAAGGGACAGCCATCCCCCATTTGCTTATCAACACCGCCCTGCACTAAAACCATCATGTAGTCCTGGGTGAGCCACACAGCCATCCCCTCCTTCTCGAATACATAGTCAATTATTTTCATAAACTAATTTCTCTTTCACCAGGTGGCATCACTTCTTCCATACCAGCCATCTGCTCTGAAGGGCCATGGGCTTCCAAGGCACTGCACGCATGCGGTACTCACGTAAACATGCATTAAACACTGGAACACATAAAATAAAAATAAAGAAATCTAAAAAAAATATCTGATTACCCAGATCACCACTATCTGGTACTGAGGCAAAACACCATGACCAAGGCAACTTAACAAAGAAAGTATTTAATTTAAGTCTTTTGGTTCCGGAGGGTTAGAGACCATGACCATTGTGGTGGGGAACATGGCAGCTGGAGGTAAGCATGGCGCTGGAGCAGAAATATGATCCACACGCGTGAGGCAGAGAAAGCACACTGGGAATGGTGTAGGTTTTTGGAAGCTCAAAGCCTCCCAGTGACATACCTCCAACAAGGCCACACCTTCTAATCCTTCCCAAACAGTTTCACTAACCAGGACCAAATATTCAAACATAAGACTCTATGGGGACCATTGTTATTTAAGCCACCACACTATCACACCTTACTTGTTTTTCTACTAGTACCTATATCTATGGAATCCCAAACACTTCTGACTGTTAATATTTTCTTAGTAGTAATATAATGGGCAATCATTCTTTAATTTTTCTTTTATCAGATTGCATTTGCTTTGTCCAAAGCAAATACATATTTCTAGTTCAAAATTATCAGTTATAAAGAACTGACCAGAAGTGCTAGGATCAAAGTTATGCATCTATGCCCTGCTATACCATGGCACATAGAACACAGGAAGATGTGCAGGGAGATCTGTCTGATAGTCAGTTCTGGTTTGGTTTCTGTTACTGGTTGAAAGCAACATGGTGGGGGTAGGGTTACTTTAGCTCATAGTCTGTCACTGTAGGGAAGTCAAGGCATGAAGTCTGACAGCTGATTCCATCACATCCAAGGTCAGAGAGAAACAAACTCATGCACGTTGCCTATGGGCTCTCATCTCCCTTTTTGCTATTTAGTTCAGGGCCCAGCCCAAGAAATGGTGCTGCTTACAGTGGGCTGGGTCTTGATCCATCAACCAAGATTATCAATCAAGACAATCCCTCACAGACATGCACGGGCTGGCCAGATTGAGGAATTAGGTAATTCCTCAACGGAGACTCCTTTCTCAAGATTTATTTAATTTTATTTTATGTCTATGAGTGTTCTGTGTGATATATGTCTGTTCAGCATGTGTTTTCATTGCCCTTGGAAACCTGAAGAGGGATTTGTATCCCTTAGAGGTAGAGTTACAGACAGTTCTGAGTTGTCATGTGAGTGCTGGGCACCAAACCTGGGTCCTCTAGAAGAGTAGCCAGTAGTCTGAACCGCTGAGGCATCTTTCCAGATTTTAGTTTGTGGCAAATTTATGTTTAAAAATAACCAACACAGCTGTTATGTGACAAGGGGTCTCCTGGCTTTGCAGGGGAAAGGATGTCACACAGGGATGCCAAAGAGAGTCTGGGCAAACAGGTCATGGTGAGCCCTTTTCAGCTTGTGACGATTAAATCATACCTTTTGTTCTCCTCTGATTATACTTCTGCGTGACTCTGGCTTTTATAAACACGAACAGCTGTTCCTATAGCTTAAGCTTCTGCACACAAAATTCCTATTCAAAGAATATATCTGCTTTCCTCTGACTAACCTGTATTTGTTCCATGGGGGTGTCTTGATGCTAAGCCTTACAATGGCTGAAGAAAAGAAATCTTTCCCCCCCTTACAATAAATAATTTAGGTTGGGGAAACATTCTAAGGATGGAGTGTTTCCAGCTCCTTGCATGGTCCCCTTGGCAAAAATTGTGTTTAGTCCTTACCATGTGCCAGAGAAAAGATGTTGATTAGAGTAAGTGACCTCTGCTCTCACCAAATAGGAGTCACTCACAGCAAGTAGTAGGGGAGTAACAATGGGCAAAGAAGAAAGAGAGGGAGGAACATATGGGAATTAAAAGTACATTTATTTATGTGTGTGTATGTACGTGTGTGTCTGGGAGTGTACACACCTTGTTTATAGAGGTCAGGAGAGGATGTTGGTATCCTTTTTATGTCACTCTCTATTCATTCCTGAGGCAGGGACGCTCCACAAATCAAGGTCTTGCATTTCTCAACTGGGCTGGAAGTCCACGAAGCCCCAGTAATCCTCCTGTCTCCACTCTCCTTGAAGCTAGGGTCACAGGTATGTGGGCAGGTTACCTGGTTTGATATGTGGGTGCTGGGATCCAAATTCTGTTCCTCATGATTGTGGAGTAAGCACTCTTAACTGCTGAGTCATCTCTCCAGCCCCAATACAAGGATTTTAGTGAATATATTAGAGTAGAAAAGAAAATTTTTTGAGATGAATAGTCTCTAATGGGGCCTCAGATGACAAGATCTGATGATGTTTCTTATGGATAGAAGCATCTAGGCCAGCTAATTTGCCTTTTTAAAAAAGGTTCAGCAGGGCTGGATCTTTCTATCAGTGTATGTCCTCTTTGGCAGTATCCAGATTTACGTAATAGACACCTTCACTATAATATCTGATGGCCTCACACACACAAAATACCCAAAAAGATGCCATGAACCGACCACAGATCTTGTAAATTTTTGGGTATGGGATGGTCATACAAGAGAGAGAGTCATGGCAGCATAAATGTATCCTAAAGACCCTTGGTAAGGTTTCCAACAGAAATTTCAGTTGATTGCCCATTAAAAACAAAGCATGCGGCCCTGCCCCTCACCAGCTGCAGCACTTAGGAGTGCAGGCCCTGCATCTCGCCTGGGCAGCTCAGTAGAGTTGGGTCTGATAGTGTGGGTGCTGGGAAGCAGGCAAAGAAGACACAAGCACAGGAGAGCTGACCCCATTTTTCTGCTGTGTGGTGGCATGGGCATGGAGGAGATGTCCTTCCCTTCTTGCCTCTTGCCACCGGCAGCAGTGGGAAAGCTGGTCCTAAGGTCATGAGAAGGGGAGAACTGGCCCTGTCCCTGGCTGACTGGCCATTGGGTGAATTAGCCAGGGCTGTGCTGGAGAGCTAGTCCAGATAGTGTGAGTATGGGAGAGCTAGCAGGCTGACCAATTCAACTACCACCCAGGACTAGATACAGGGCCTTGACTTGGCCCACCCCAACATCTGCCCCATCTATGAACTGCTGGAGCATTTGAAGGGGCCAATCCTGCAGATCCAAAGCTGCAGGATCTCCATGACACAAAGCAACAACAGAATATCTGAGAGGAGTCCCTGTGAGGATCCAGTAGCTAATAGAGTAGCAGAAGCCAGAAGCCTCATACCAGACAAATGACTCATTGCAAGGAACATTTGTAAGTAAAGATGTATGGACAAAAGGGTGTACTGTGTGACACACAGTAACGTAGTACAGCTTCCACCACAAGATTTTTGTTTGTTTTTTATTGTCTTTAGTGGGGGAGGTTCCAGGGGTGTAGGGTAGATATGAAAGGTTGGGGAGATGAGTGGGATTGGGATGCAGGATATGATGTTCACAGAGAATCAATAAAAAGTAAAAAACAAAAAGAAAAAACAAGCAAACCATATATGTATATATGAATACTCGGAAGTCATGACTCATTGTGGATATTAGCTCAAGATGTCAAGATGTGTGTGTGTGTGTGTGTGTGTGTGTGTAGGGGTACATTTACATGTATATATGTACATATGTGTGAAAATTTGTATATGCACATGTGTATGATGTGTACATGTGGAGACCAGAGGTCAATCTCAGACACTCCTATCCCTTTCATCTAGTTGATTTTTAGTTTGTTTGGTGTTGAGTCTTTGGTTTGTTGGCCTTTTTGAAACAGAGTTTCTGATTTGGCTAGGCTGATTGACCAATGACTGCCAGAAATCTGCTTGTCCCTTTCCCTTAGTGAGGTTCCAGATGTGTACTACTGCATAGGTCTGAACCCAGGTGCACATGCTTGTATGACTACAGTTCTCAACACGTGGGTCACGGTGACCTTTTCACAGGGGTCACCTAAGACCATCGGAAAACACAGATTTACATAACCATAGCAAAATGGCAGTTATAAAGTAGCAACAAAAGTAATTTTATGGTTAGAGCTCACCACAACATGAGGAACTGAATTAAAGGGTCTCGGCATTAGGAAGGGTGAGAACCACAGTTATATGGGGACCACTCCTCAGTCCCTTGGTTCAAATTTTTAAGTTTGATCCTCCGCTGTTCCATGGGGTATCCATTCTTCCTTCTGCCAACATTCCTTTGCAGTAAGCATTTTCCCCAGCTCACCATCGCTGCTGGATGAAGATGGATGGGTCTGCATTTGGCGTTCTAATTATATTCAAGAATAATGACCAGGAAGATCGTGGGGAAGAGATGATAATTTATTGCTCACATTACTTCCACCCTAACTAAGAAGTATTCAGAAGGGAACTGTCAAATTCTCCCAGAATTCACCTGGAACACTTGGGAAAATATAAGACAAGGTGAAAACAAGGAGGGAGCTTTGGCCCCTTCCCACAGGATCATGACAGGAATCCACAGATATTCCCAAACATTTCTGTCGACTTCCCATCCAGGGAACATTGCTAGCCATCAGAAAAGGAGCTGGTGGTCTTATACATTACAAGCCTGTGCTAGGTGTATGTTGCTTTCCAAATCAGCTTTGCCAGTTAGATGGAATTATACCCATTATGCAGAAGGAACAAATGGAAACCCAGAACATAACTTGCCCAGAGTCACAGATCAGATGCATGATGGGACAGGAGTCTGAACTCAAGTATGACTCTAAATCCAGGGATTATTTCTGTGTACATCCATCAATTACATGACACAGGAAGCTTCAAATAGAGCATTATGGTCCCCAAGGCCATCTTGCCGGAGTTTCCAGGCTTTGCACAGCAGGGAGTAAATTCAGGTCTGGTATGTCTTGCCTTCAGTCCAGAACTCAAGCCAGAATCCACAGATGGAGAGGTCACGGTGTTCTGTTGGCAAGGGACTGAGGCTGGCTTCCGTGCTGCGGCTCACATGCCCAGCAATCTCCTAGGCTAGTCAGTGTTCTCTTGTTACTCTGAGCTAGATTAGTCAATCTGGTGGGTTCATTGCCTTCTCCATCACCGCCCTGTCTACTATTTGGTGGGTGGAAGGAACAGATGATGGCATAGGAAGTGAAACTGATCACACAGAGAAGTATGTTGAACGAAGCACTTTCGCAGTGTTACTCATGAGCAAACCGTGAGCAGAATATCCCTATCATGGGTGGAATTAAATGCAAATGGGTGTGACCTGCACCATACAACACAAACAGAACAGGAAGATGGGGAGAAAATTAACCCTTCTTTGACCCCCCCTCCTGTGTGCACTCTCAATATCTCATAAATATGCAAGCATATCTGACACATCTGACAATGGTGGCATTCATCTCTCACTGTACTCTGTGGGGTAGATATGATCCACCACTTTGCAGAGGAGGAAACAGGACTCTCCAAGTCAGCTGATTCCACCAAGATCCTCAGTGAATTTATACCAAGTAAGGTGAGTGGTACTTGATCTCTATGGTTCCATTCCACCTCACAATGCAAAAACTGGATGTTCAATTATGGTAACAATGACCTGGTTTTTGCTGAAAATAATCAAATAGAAATGCAAGGGCAGGGCTGGAGAAATGGCTCAGATTTTAAGAGCACTGACTGCTCTTCCAGAGGTCCTGAGTTCAATTCCCAGCAACCACATGGTGGCTCACAACCATCTGTAATGGGATCTGATGTTTTCTTCTGGTGTGTCTGAAGACAGCGACAGTAACTCAGATACATGAAATAAATAAAATAAATTAAAAAAAAAAAAGAAATGCAAGGGCAGATTGGCTATTCAAGTATCCACTATGTGTGATTGTCAATTGGGGATCTAAGGGGAGTTATATGTGATAGATCTAACTGTGATTCTGTCAGTAACACCATCATCAATTTAGTCCCTTATTCATTGTAACACACATTGATTGAGTACCTATGTTGTGTGATTGATGTTAGTTTGAGGAGAAGCAACAAATGCCTATTTACCTCAGATAGGGCATTGAGGATAGACCAGTGAAATGTCTTCACCCAAGTCCAGCTTAGTGAACCCATAGGTTTATTGGTGTTACTTATAGGAACATGGGCGACTCAAAGGCAGCTGCCTCACTGAAGAAACCCACCCAGCTCAGGTGACAAATCACAAGAGCTGCATCCCTGCAGCATCTGCACAACTCATACACAGTCAAAGAATCTCTCCAGCAGTGGTTATTGTTTACATGTCCTTGGGAAGGCACCTTGTGGATCCTGTAAGTTTCCAGAACATCCCCAGATTTGTTTGATTACATCCTGAGATGTCTTTCATTTACTTCTTGCATCCTAAAGGACCCACCCTCCAGAGGGAATATTTAAATTTAGAGAACACAGCTGTACAGTGACCTATTATGTGCTGCAGTTGGCCACAGGGACAGAGAGGTAAATATGTCAGTCAAAGAAAATAAGGATGGACTAAACAACGTTATGATAAGATTCTGGGAGGCCACAGGAAGTAATGAAGATTCCTTTACATAAGGAGGTTGGGAAAGCTTTGTGAGCAGGGATATAGGAACCAAGGTCAAGGTGAGGACAAGGCAGCCATATGTAGATGAAAGGACAACTGAGAGGAACAGAAAGACTTCTACCAATGAAGGGTATGGCTCTAAGATGAAGAGAGCACACAGAGCTTGTCAGGAGAGGCGAGCAACAGTAGGCTGTGTTCAGAAGTCTGAATCTTATTCTAGCTGTCCTGGGAGTCTCTCAAAAATACAAATTCAAAACAAAACCAACCAACCAAATAAACAACAACAACAAAAACCTGTTGGCTGTGCTCCTCACACCATGTTTTTCAGACAATTCCACTGCATTCTGCTTTTTCATGCTTAAAAAGAAAGGATTGTAACTCCACGAATTATCTAGTCTTCATAGACCATGGCTGCATCCAACACACATCGGTCCATTTGCATCTGGGCAAGCATGTGAATTCTCCGTGGCAGGTGATAGCCAACATCATTGGGAAGCTGCCAGGCTGTAGATAAGAAGGCTCCTGTTTCTCACAGGTCCGAGAGGTATTTAACTGTAAGACCATAGATCCCAGGCTGCCTCTCTGACCTAACAGAGGTCAGCTCCCAGAAGGTCCCAAACCCACCAAGACACTTGGTGAGTTCTGATCGAATGCCAAGTGGAATTTAGCTTCTGCTACTGTGACCATAAGATGATTGACTTGAGGTGGGAACATTTATGTTTTCAGAGCTGTTGGCCCATAGTTTGGAGCCTGTGGAAAGGCAGAGCATCATTGGCAGGGTGTGCCAAGTGGAGCAAAGCGGCTTACATTATGGTGACCATAAAGTAAAGAGAGAGAGTAGAGTACCAAGGTCCTATAATCTCCTTCAAGGATACACTGCTAATGACAAGTTCCAACAACTATCCTTCCAGAATGTTCTACAATCTCCTAATAGCACCACAGGCTAGCTACCAAACCATTAGACACAAGGGTCCTTGTGGTCACTTAAGATCTAAACCCTAACAACCAGCACACAACACACAACTACCTCCTACAAATGCCTCTCCCTTCAGTGATTGGGAGGTGCGGACTTCTGAGTAGTTGTGGTACAGACTAGGTTTGGACTCAAACTGATGAATAATTTAGAATCCTATCTTTGCTTCAGTGAGTGAACTTCTTTGAGTCTAGTTCTCTTATCTATATCTGGTGGTAAAAAAAATTTTTTTTCTGTAGAATTTTGGTGGGATTAAAAAAAAACCTAGGGGGCGGGGCTGGAGAGATGGCTCAGTGGTTAAGAGCACTGACTGCTCTTCCATAGGTCCTGAGTTCAATCCCCAGCAACCAGGTGGCTCACAACCATCTGTAATGGGATCTGATGCCCTCTTCTGGTGTGTCTGAAGACAGCTACCATGTACTTATATATATTAAACAAGTAAATCTTAAAATAAAACAAAAACTTGGTGAGTATCTTTGGTGGATGAAATGCATAAAAGAACATATTTTTTAAAATGGAAATAGCAAACCTTGCCACTTAAAAGGATTAACAGCACCTGGGGATCTTAGTAAGCTGTGTGTCTCCTGCCTGTCTGTGAGGCCTGAGAGAAGTGGAAGGGATGGGGGCTCATCCAAACTCTGAGCGCTGCTTCAAAATACAAATAGCTTGAGCATAAAGAAAAATATGAGGTTTAAATATCAGGATCAGCTAAACTTGGGAGACAAGAAAGTGAATAAGGAATTTAGAGTTTTGTTTTATGCATACAAGGGGAATAATTAACTAATCTCAAAACATGCAAATTAAGGCTTAGAAGCATTTTCAAAACACTACATCTAACTCTAGTTACATATGCAGAATTTGTTACATTATAATAATTAGGGCCTTTTTTTTTTTTACAAAAGATTTATTTATTTTGAATAGAAGTATTAAATATTATACTAATTACTGGTTATTTTACTTTGTACCCAGGGAAAAAGAAATGAATATTCATTAACTCCTTAAGCTACTGGTCCTCAACTGACTAGACAGATCCGACATTACCACGAAGCTGTGGGTGGATGGGAAATACTCTTTGTACAACGAGGCTGGCGATACAAATCACAGCCCAATCTATCCTGCTAATGTCTACCTGCTGTAACCCCAAGTGGATTCTGTTGGCTTTACACTGCTCAGAGCTCCCAGCTGGGCAGCCAATAAAGAAGAATCATTGTTAAATTGATAACAAGGCAACATTTTCCCTGCCGTCTATATAACCCAGTGAACTTGAACAAGCCTTACAATTTTAAACATGATTTCATAGGCTAAAAACTAACACACCCATCTTACTCCCTGAGAAGCGTTTTCTCCACGCGCATTCAATCATTTCAGCCGTACTGTTAGAATGAGGTCCATCCTAAACCATTCAAGCCAGAGATTTTAATGTATGGCAATTTTACCATAGCTCAGTGGATATTTTTTCCCCCTGTCTTCTCTTTAGTAGAGGGGAAAACTAATTAGGTAACATATTTCACGAGGCATCCGTCTTGTTGACTTCCAGCCCTTGTTCTGTTTAGGAGACCACTGCCAGAGATGGTGAACTGCTTGAGTTTTTTACTTTTTGGTTTGTTAAGTTTTGTGAACCAATTTAGTGCTTGAGCAAGTCACACTCAGAAGAGGGGAGAGGCCACTGGCTCTAGAGAGAGGCTGCTGGCTCTTGGGAGAAGCTGGCCTTGTGGAGGGGCCATTGGCTTCCCTTGTGCTATGACTTATGGGGCTGAGGTGCAGCTGTAGTTAAGGGCACCTCTTCTGGGCAGAAGATGCAAATACTGAAAGACTGTGTTAGGCAAAGGTAGCTAGGATGCATGCTGGGATGATGGGAATCAAGAGCCCTGGGCTTTGTCCATGAATAGGGGCAATGTGGGTGAAGCTTCTAGGAAGCCAAGAGGTAGGCACAACGTTTTAAATAAGTTTTTTTTAAAGATTTATTTTATTTATATGAGTACATTGTAGCTGTCTTCTGACACACAGAAGAGGGCCTCGGATCCCATTACAGATGGTTGTGAGCCACCATGTGGTTGCTGGGATTTGAACTCAGGACCTCTGGAAGAGCAGTCAGTGCTCTTAACCACTGAGCCATCTCTCCAGCCCCACAACGTTTTAATAGAGAGCAGAAATTCCTCAGTCTTTTCTTACCCAGAAATGAAGAGGATGTGACTTCATAGGGGTGCAAGTCACTGGTGATTGGAAAGAAGAAGATAAACTCAACAGACATTATCAAGCATGTACTACCCTCAATGCTTTGTTCCCAAGCCAGCCATATTTTCAGAGCCCGGGAGTGTCTTAAAAATTGGGACAGTCAGCTGACCTTTAATCCTAGCACTCAGGAGGCAGAAACAGGCAGATCTCTGAGTTTGAAACCAGCCTGGTTTACAGATCAAGTTCCAAGATAGCCAGGGCTACACAGAGAAATCCTATCTTGAAACAAACAAACAAAAATTGAAATCTACTACAGGTATAGTAGATTGGTTTGTGAAGCAATTCCTACACTGCCGTTTGAGGAGAGTTCTGTGGGATAGTGGGCTAGGTGTTCACATTTAGTCTCCATTTTGTGACTTATGAACGTAAGTATCTAGAGTTGGGAATGCAGTGTGGTAGATAGAGCGTTTGCCTAGCATACACAAAAACCTGTATTGGAAGCCCCAGCATAAACCGGATAACCCCAGAACTCAGGAGGCAGAGGCAGGATGATCAGAAATTCAAGATATGAGTTTGAGGCTGGGGTATGTAAGTTGTCATGCTACAATTTAAAATACACTCCTACACTCGTTCCAAAGTACACTACACAAGCAATTACAGTGATGTGAACCAGACATAGGTTATTTCCATAAAGTCCCCATGGGCCAAGCTGAGATAAAGCCTTCCTTCAAAGCAACCAAGGGTGTTTCTTTCACTAACAGAGATCTCCTGTTTAAATTTAGGTTCTTAAAGATTTCTTGAACAACCTCCAGCAAATGCAGCCGTTCTTAACTGACTTGCACCTGGTGAAGAGAGGGGTTAAAAGGAAAATTATCCAATTCATTTAGCTCCCTAATTTATTTAGGTCTTTCTGGTGAGAGTCCCTTTGCATAAGAGACATCACACAAGACAGATCAACATCGGGGACGGGATGTCTCCACTGATGTCACTGAACCATTGTCCAACATTTTATCTTCATTTTCTGCTCTGATAGATGCTGGCGATACCCCTTGATTGGTTGTGAGAGCCACAGATTTCCCAAAGCCAAACGGAAGCGTCTTTAAAGATATTGTAGAAATCAATGAGCCATGTGCCTTGGTCCGTGAACTTTTACCTAGCCTCCCTGGAGCTTCTTTTGGGTCAGTCTTTATTAATGTATCTATTTCCCTGCATCCCATTGTCACATTAAATTGTTTTGAATTGCAAGAGTAATGGGTAAATTTGCATTTAAAATTCAAATAGCATAAAATGTATGAAAAAGTGAAAATTTCTCTTTTTCTCTATTTATTAATCACTGCCAACATTGGGATGTGTTTTTCCAAACTGTGTTTTATGAATTATATATATACTGTATAGAAGTACACCAAGAGTCAGGCTGCCCACTAGGCACCAAGATGGTCGAATGGAGTAAGAACTTGGTCGCTCTTTGAATTGTATAGACCTGTTAGAGGCATGATACGCAACTTCAGGTCCAGTGAAGTCTATCTACTGTCTGAATCTGTGGTTAGGACCATAGGCTCCTCAAAAGGCTCAAAATAACCAATGACACCACAGCAGTGTGGACTCTGTGTTCTGTGAACTTTTACTAGCCTCCCTCAAGTTTCTTTCGGGTCAATCTTTATCAACATGTCTATTTCCCATGTCTTATTGTCACATTAAATTGTGACAACTGGATCACCAGGGATCAGAACTCCCCACCCATAGAGGCCTTAGAACAAAAACTCCAGTCTCTCAGAGGCACTGAGCACATTAGAACAAAGCTTGGGTCCTGCATTCACTTCTGAACCATTTGGCTGGAGTCCTGGTTGCAGGTGCCCTCTGATCCTACAGAAGTTGGAGGCCTGGTCAGTCAAATGAAAAGGCTGCAGGTCAACTGCAATAGTTTGAATGAGAGTGACTCCCATAGGTTCATATACTGAATACTTGGTCATCGGCTGGTAGAAATGTATAGAAATAATTATAAGCATGGCCTTGTTGGAGGGGGTGTGTCACTAGAAGCAGCCTTTGAAGTTTTAAAGGGTTCATGCAATTGCCGGTGCTGTCTCTCTTTGCCTTAAGGTTCTAGATCAAGATGTGAGCTCTCAGCTGTCCCCTCACTCTACTGTCATGGACTATAACCCCCTGAACCTGTCAGCCAAATAGAACACCTTTGGTCATGGTTCATTATCACAGTCATAGAAAAGTAACTAAGACAGGAGTTGGCACCAGGGGAAAGGGATATTGGCTGACAGGCCTGACCATGCAGGTTCTGGTTTGGGGGTGTTTTGTTTGTTTGGTTTTGTTTTATTTTGGAATATAGAAGACTGTGGTTTAGGAAAGTGGTTGGTTGCTATAAGCAAAGTGTAATGAGCCATTGCAGCAGGAGCATGGCCACCAGCAGTGCTGAGAGCTCTGTGGATTGTAGAGGCCCAGATCATGAGGGTTCAGAGAACAATATTAGCAACCGGGCTAGAGACCATTCTTGGGACATTTTAGCAAAGAGTTTGGCAGCTTTTTTTTTTTTTTTGTCCTTGCCCTAAGACTCTGCCTAAGGCTAAATTGAAGAGTTTGGGACTAATTTTGTTGACAGAAGAGATTTGAATAGAGCCTAATACTGACTGTTGTGTGGTTATTAGTCGTCATTCCTATTTAGGTCTACAAGAGGACAAAAAATCAGTTTGAGGAGAAAAAGAGCAATTTTAACCCCTCTCTTCACCAAAGAGGAGAATCAAGAACACTAACTATACCCTGAAACACTTTCATTCAAAAATAGATGGGGAAGTAACAGTATTTTAACACAAACACAAATCAAGAAAATTCATGACAACCAAGGAAACCAAGGCAGAAAGTTCTTAGTGGGAAAGTTTTTAGTTAGGGTTTCCATTACTACGATGAAACACACTGGCCAAAAGCAAGTTGGGGAAGAAAGGGTCTATTTTGCTTTTGTATTCACATCACTTTTCATCATCAAATGAAGTCAGGACATGAACTCAAACAGGGCAGGAACCTGGAAGCAGGAACTGAGGCAGAGGCCACGAAGTACTGCTGGCTGGCTTTCTCCTCATGGCTTGCTCAGCTTGCTGTCTCATTTCACCCAGGACCACCCCCCAGGGCTGGCACTACTCACAATAGGCCGGGCTCCCCCCATCAAAAACTAATTTAAAAATGCCCTACAGGCTTGCTTGCAGCCCGATGTTATGAAGTCAATTTCTCAATTGAGGTTCCTTCCTCTCAAATGACTCTAGCTCGTGTCAAATTGACATAAAACCAACCAGCACAAGGGAAGAAGATGAGAAATAGTCTTCTTAGTCGTATACGTAAAAGAGCACACTTTATCAAAATTACAGATGAATAAACTAAACGGGAAAGAAGTGCATCAAAATTTTGTTTTACATATTAAATTTATGATACTATTAAAGTCCCACAATTTTCTTTTTTAAAGTTTACTTGCCCTGCCTCCTGGTCTACATAATATTTTTAAAAGCTACAAGATGTTCCATTGAGCAAATTTACTATAGTTAACTGTTGAGTACTCTGTGCATAAAAATTCTATTATTGTATGAGCTTTCGAGGTGACCAAACATAAGACTATAAGAAAATCAAAGATATTAACACATATCATCAACTTAAGAAAAGTAATATAAAAAATCCCAATTCATAGTCCAAGGTGTACAAGAAAAATATGAAAGAAAATCTGTAAACTTTATCTGACTGATATAAAGGCAAGACAGGCCTATACGTTATTTCTAGGCAAAAAGAAACCTAAATATTGTGAATTAGTTGCGATGGTTTTCTATAGGAGAGATTTTCTTCCTAAGGAGATGAAACACATACATTATCACTTTAGAGGCAGTGGGACCTGGGAGAATGAAGCTGATATATAAGGTGGACTAAAGTCTCATACAACAGCCAACTTTATTCAGAGCATCAGACAATTTATATTCTGAGGGTTAAGAAAGATCATCTGAGTAAAGTTCTCATGACTTCAAGCTGTCTACAATCACAAGGACAAGCCACACATGGCAAGAACATGTTTGTCCATAAAGGTATATAAAGGGTAGTTTAAACGTTTAATTGAATAACAGCAGTAAGTAATAATGAGTAATCTGAAGTAAACTCACACCCTATCTGCTAAATTATAAAAACACATTCCAAGAGCAATTCTGTATTTTGAAGAAACAGAGGACACAAGACGCTTGTCTTGGTTTTTTAGAGTATTCTTGAAAGCACTGAGAATTCTCCTCGCATGACTCCATTCTTGGACCAGGTCTTGTCTACTGCTCCCCACTGTACAGTCCATGTCTACTCACTCCAGACAGGGAACCCATGACAGGCCAAAGTAGTGACTTTACCAAAATTACAACTTAATGAATTGTTGAGTTTTTAACTGGGGTTACTAACAGGTGTATGGGCAAGGTATCACTTAGAGATGACTCAAACACACACACACACACACACACACACACACACACACAAACACACACCGCAAAAATGGGCAAGGATCTAGCAAAATTGCAACCCCCAGTGCTCTCCGCGTAGCTTGCAGGCAGCTCCTCAGGTTTGAGATCTTCTTGAACTGTTAAAATGTTCAGAGTCTCCCTCAACCCTGCACCCCCGGCAGCAGTTGCTTGCTCCTTCTATAAAACTAGGGAAGAGACTTCGAGAATCTTCCACATTTCTCCTTTTACCAGACACATCAATTTTGTTGACCTTCCGAGTGTCATGAGCCAATCCCTCCTCCATGGAGAGAATGTCTCCAATTGGAGGAAGGTGCCCTACCATATAGTAAATCTTCATTTCACCTTGACTAGATTTAGAATCTCATGGGAGTTGGCAGCATGCCTTTGGGCGTGTGTCAGTGAGGTAAACGTGTTAAAGTGTTAAGGTGAAGGAGTGAATGTAGGTGGCCTCATCTATGAGCATGTCAACCTGTTGTCAGTATAGACGGCTCGTTTTAGGCAGCCATATTGTTTTAGGCAGCCATATTGTCGAGATGTTGTGGGTGCAGCTTACCTTTTGTATATAGAAAACACGATCACACAGCAGACTCCTGGTCCTCTGGTTCTTACATTCTTTCTGCTTCTCCTTCCTCAATGCACCCTGACGATTAGGTACAGGGATTTTAGTTCTATCAACTGGGTCTGGGTACATCATGGCTCTGCTTTTAATTAAAATATTTATTTTATTTTCCTATAATATAATTTCTGGTGTTTTGGGCTTTAACTTTTCTCATTGTTTTAATGGTTTAACCACCTGATTGTGTGGCTTTTTCTGTCTCCTGTCATTTGCTGGATGGATTTTTTTCCCTGTGATTATTAACAATTTCTCTACACTTAACTTGGTATTTATGGTCTTTCATTATTCTTTTTTACTCGTTTCCCTAAGTGTGTGCAGTGAATTCGTGACTTTTCAAATTCCAAAACAGCTTAGTTTTTTTAAAAGCTACATGCTACAGTAGACGAGACTTTGGAACCCTTTACTTATTACATTTTTGACCGCTAAGTTATCACCTCACCTTCATTCCGTATGAATCTGGTATACGAAAAACAACTCCAGTGTTTCCTTTAGGTTCAAATTATCGGCTTATCTTTTACTTGAAAATATTTTCATTTTAGCCTCATCTTCCTTTTAAAGGATATTTTTGTTGGCTATAGAAGTCTACATTGGCAGCATTTGGGGAAATCTCTCAAAGACTGGGCTTGCTTTCTTCCTTCTTAGCTTTCTCTTTGAGATAGGAGGAATGCCTTTAAAATTCAGGGATCCTCAGGCTGGAGAGATGGCTCAGTGGTTAAGAGTACTGACTGCTCTTCCAGAGGCCCTGAGTTCAATTCCCAGCAACCACATGGTGGCTCACAATCTATAATGGGATCTGATGCCCTTTTCTGGTATATCTGAAAATATCTACATTAAATAAATAATCTCTTTTAAAAAAAATCAAGGATCCTCAAACTAGAAGACTCAAAGAATGATGGTGCTTATAATTAGTGGATTAACAAAATCTTATCATTTATTATGTAATAATCTGTAGTAGATATTTGAGTTATCACATTCTGTAGAAATTCTTAGTTGAATATAGATGAAAATGAATAAAGTATTAAGATTCACCTTTGTAATTTATTTTCAATAATATATCATAAATACTCTCTACATATTTTACAAAAACATTTACCCCTATTTGATCAAATATTTTCCTGGCCTCTAATTAAATCTGAGCATGCTGTTTTATACTGAAATAATGTCACTTCCTATCTCCTCCCTGAAGTTGGGAGATCACTTGGCTGTCTGAGTAGGTCAAGGTGACCATGACAACTCCAAGGAAACGAGTTCAGATGGTTCAGAATGACTGCCTTTGGGGAAAATTCCAGAGCTGTGCTTAAGTTGGAGGGGAACTGAGCAGAAGCACCAAGGGTTCAACCTCATGTTCTGATGTTCGGGTATTACACTTTGCCCAGTGTGTTCCATACAGCTAGGAGATCTAATTTTAAAACCCGTTATTTCTATGCTTTTCTTTGTAGATGCAATTAGCATTCTTATGAGTGGAACCAGCAAATGCTAAATTCTTAAACTGCTAATGACTTCCCCAGGCTTCTGATCCCTTTGCCATGCAAAAGTTCTGAAATATAAAAATATCCTGACGTGTGCTCATCAGTTCCCAATCCCAGTGCTTTTCCACTACTGCAAACAACTTCTGGAAGTGGGGAGCCAGCCACTGGGGTTCACTTCTGTTACTGTGACAAATATCCTGGCCAAAGCCACATTTGGAAGATACAGGCTCACAATTCCTGATTATGTCACTGAGGGAAGTCATGCAAGTGGGATAGAAATCACGAGGAATGCTACTTGCTTGTTGGCAGGCAGGCTTATCCTCAACTACCTCTCTCTGATACAGTCTAAGGCCATCTGCCTAGGGAATGCAGCTTCCCATGGTGGATTGGTCCTTAGTAATCAAGACAAGCCCCCATACACCTGCCCACCAGCCAATCCGATCTAGGCAACTCCTTGTGATTCTCTTCCCAAATGATTTTAGGTATCAAGTTGTCAGTTAAAGCTACACAGGACAACTTTATGGGAACCTTGAAAACGCCCCAAGAAACATTTCATATTGTTTGTAGATGCTTGAACTTACCTTACAACAGAACAAAATGTGGACAAGGAAGATATATTCAAGTTCTGGGATGGTGGGTACCTCTAGAAATGGGAATAGGTTGTAAGGGCCATTAAACTATATTTATAATACTTGATTTCCAACTATAAAGCAGACATAACCAATGGTATGCTTTGGAGTCTGTTATTTTACTTATCTCTGACTTATTTTATAAATATAAATAAAATTATTTACATTTATAAAGAACAATGGGTTTCAACTTTATATAATATATATTATATGTAATATATATATATATATATATATATATATATATATATATATAGTCTTCATGCTGTCTTTGTTTTTAACACCACTCAGTGGAAGAAAGGGGGAAGTGACTGAAGGAAATGCAGCTCAATGTATACATGTGCTACAGCAGGAATGTCTGCCTCTGGCTGTCAAACCTCATCAGACAGCAAAGAACACCCTCCCCAGATGTGTTTCTTCCCAGTGGAGCCCTTGGTGAGCCACAGCCTTGGTTTTATCAGTTTTATGCCTTATCAAGCACTAACTTTACCTGTTAGGTGTGGTGGCTGGAATGTACTCCCAGAGGACCTCGGAGCCCTATCAGGTCTGAAATAAGATGCCCCATGGTAACATTCAGACCTCATCTCTCTTTCAAACAAGAAATTTAATCAATCCTCGCTTAAACTCATGGTCGGTTTTCTTTAAATGATGTGTTTGTATGTGGCCATATGGGATGCAGGCTCCTTTCCTCCTGAAGAGCCCAGAAGAAAGTGTCAGGTCCCCTTGCACTGGAGTTATAGGTTGTAAGCTCACCTTAATGGGTTCTTGGAACTGAATGCAGGTCTTCGGCAAGAGCAGTATCTGCTCTCAACCGCGGAACCATCTCTCCAGCCCCAACATGTGAGTTTTTGTATGAAGCTTCATAAATGCATCAACCAAAGGAAGCTGTTTAGGCAACTCTGAAATTCTACACAGCCGAGAATACCATAAAGCTTTATGGTACTCTTTTTTTTTTTTTTTGCTGTGTTATCTTCATTGCACTACATCACCAAATAAACAAGCTTTGGACACCTCAAAGCAGGTAGATAGAATCAAACTGCTGTCTTGCTCATTAACAGGATAACTTTGAAAAACATTCCAGACTAGTAGTAATAGGTCTGGATCTTTCCATGCAGATAGTCCTCCTGTGGCACCGCCCCAATCCCCACCAGGAAGACTAAACTATGCTGTCCTGACCCTCTCATCCATCTGCTCTTCTCTGCCCATGTCCAGACTTCCTGTGATGAGCTAATGAATTACACCTGAACAGTGGTCAGAGCCCGCTGGTGATTCAAGCCCTTGTGATCTAGAACACCTGCCCATAGGATGCCTGAGGGGACGCAATGAACTCTTTCAATGATCCTTAGCTGTGGTGTTAGGTTCCACTACCCAGGAAACAGCTCCTCCAAAGGGAAGACCCAAGCCTCAGTCTGCCTGAAGCAAACCCTCTTCACCATTCCGAGCCTCTGTAATCTCACCTGTGAAGTGGATCATTATACCCAAACAATTTATACCACTGAGCTGGGGTAGGGAAAAAAATGTAAATATATTTAAGAACAAGGCAGCTAGCCACGCTCATGGGCTTGGTGGCATGAGGCTCCCCCCTTAATTGTGATGTGGACACAATGAACCATCTCTTTGAGGTTCCTTCCACCAGCAGCTTCTCCAATCTGTTCTGTGAAGAGCACCCAATTCATACTGAAAGCATCGGCCAGTGTCCCACTGGTTATCATTTTAGTGTCTTGGGTAGTACTGCTTTCAATATCAAATATTCTTTTCCTTCATGGAGATATCATTCTCACTAAATACTTGTTTTGTTTTGTTTTCACAGTGGTTTCCATCTGAGTTAAAAATATGCCAGTTATCTGCCTTGTGGTTGCCCTACAGTCTGTAGAGAGATTACACTAAAGATAGACAACAATAATAGCTATTCATCCAGAAACTCTTGAGAACAAAAGACTCTGAAAAGACTCCATATAATCTCACTTCACTGGTTTCTCGGAATTACCCACCAAGCAAGAACTTCATATGTCAATCTTACAAATAGGGAAGGCAGGTCTGAGGGGCTAAAGGATTTGACTAAGTTTTCCAGCAATAAAAGTAATTGTAATGTAAAGATGTTCCATGTGGAGTCACTTCCTTATTCTTTGCACTTTGCATGGAAGCATACTCTTTGTGCCAGGAGTACTTTTCTAGCACTTTGAAAACTGACTCTATAAAGATAGAAATGGAAATGAATCCATTAGAACACCTCAGGAGCTCCTCAACAGGACAACTGTCATTCAGTTACGGTTTGATCATGAAGAGTCCAAAGAGCTCAAGGACTGGCAGTCGTGCTGGTGCAATTTGGAGAGCTTCTAGAAACTTTAGGAAACAAGGCCTAAGGGAAGGGGTTTGTCACTGGGCGAATGACCTACAGCCCTCCGTCTTTTGCTAGGTCCTTTTCCCGTTTCCTTTCTACATCCTGTCTTCCATGAGGTGGGAACTTGGCTCTGCCAGCATTTCCACCCTGATGGACAAAGACTCTGAAGCAGGGAGACGAACAAAGTCCTTCTTCCCTAAATTCTTCTGCTCAGGTATTTTGTCGGAGTGACAAAAAATAAAACAAAACAAAACAAAACAAAACAAAACAAAACAAAAAAACAAAAAACAAACAAGCAAGTGGCACAAACACCCCAGGAACAGAGAGAAAAATAACCAATGTGAGTATATATGAGAAATCTAGAACTGGATAAACTTATGTGGAGTCAGGCATTTTAACAAACCTCCTGAACTTGGTGTCCTCTCTAGAGGCTGTGGGAGATTTGCAGACAGTGGGCCAACTAGAAGGACCAAGACTCGAAGCCCAGTCTTCTGTAAGTGGGTATTTTTATTTTGTCTCATCATAGTGTTTTGAAGTATGTGTGGATGTGCCCACGGGAGGTGGTGATAGACACCAGCTACTGCCCCCATCGTTGCCACAAGATACCTGGTAAAGGCGACTTAAGAAGGGAACTGTGCCTCCCAGTTCAGGGGTAGAGTCCATTATGGTGGGGGAAGTCATGACGTCAGGAGAAGCAGCTGGCACAATGTGAATGTGGTCAGGACCCAGACAAGGATGAATACTATTGTTCTCCTTAGTATGTAGAATAAAATTCCGGGCCAACGGAAGGGTGTTCTCACACGAGTGGTGGGTCTTCCTGTCTCAGTTTATCTAACCTAGAAAATCCATCCATGTGCACAGATTCAGCTCCAAGGTGATTCTAGATCTTGCCAAATTGACAAAACATATAAACTTTCAGTGGGAGAAAATGTCTGTCATTTCCCAAGCACATGAACTGGAGAATTGCTCCCCAGATATATCTGAATAAATTAACTTGCTAACTCAACTGTAAGTGCATTGTAATTCTGTGGAGCCCTTCATTTCGGGCATGAGTTCTGTAAGATTCAGAAGCATTAGCTTCCTTCGACTTTGGAAGGAGATCCTGTATCATTCATTCCTCGGCTGCCGTCCATGGACGATGTGAATTTATGGAGTGTTGGTCTGAACAAAAACAGCACTACAACATAAAATGCATCATTAATACCTTAAGACCCAGTATGATTTATATTTATATAAATAACATAAAAGAAGCCAATTAAACCAAAGTCACTGGAGTGTAAATAACATAAAAACTTATTGTTCTGTAAGCTACTGAGAATAAACTAATAATGAATGTATTTATCATATGTCTAAGAACCAAGCAGGTACGAGTGGGTTAAGCAGGGAAATATGCTCTTCTTAAAACAGTCTAAGGTTGACCCAACACTTTCATCTAATCCAGATCCACTTAAAATGTGACATTTTCTCCGAATGTTACCTTTTGTCCATTTGAGTAATTAATAATTTAAGTGTAACAAAGATGCCTAGATTCAAACACTTTGTAATCTAACTAGGAGGATATTTAAAATTCATTACAGTACATTAAACTTGCAGGGAACAGTTAGCTTCGTTACAAAATAAATAAATAGCCAATTTGCTTTGATCAGCAGAAATTCTGATAAAATCAGCAAAACACCAATTAAAATGTGAAAAATGTCACCTACTGTAGTTATTCTAATGGAACACGGACTCAAAGGAAGAAACTGACTCAATGTTTATTTTCATACCGGCTGTGGCTTTCCAGTGTAAATCATTTCCCTTTGCTAGGCTGTCTAGCTTTTCCACAGCCCAGCCTGAGCCTATGCACAATTACAAAGGCAGCTTTCAGGCTGAGGTTGAATTCTCTTCACTCTCAATAAGCATTGGGGTGTGTGTGTGTGTGTGTGTGTGTGTGTGTGTGTGTGTGTGTGTGTGTGTATGTGTGTTGAGACAAGGTTTTACTAGGTATCTATCCCTGTCTACCTTGGAACTAGCTATGTAGACCAGGCTAGCCTCAAACATATAGAGAACCCTTGTCTCTACCTCCCAAGAACTGGGATTAAAGGCAGGCCACACCCAACATGTTTGTGTATTTTGATATAGGGTCTCATATAGTCTTATCTAGAACTCAATATGTAGTTGAGGATGATCTTGAACTCCTGATCTGCTTGCCCCAGCCTCCCAAGCACTGGGTTTATAGGTGAGATTTATCTGGTGCTGGGCTTCAAACCCATGATCCTTGTGCATTCAAGGTAAGCATTCTACCAACTCAGCCACATCGCCAACACACACCATTTTCTTATTTCAGTAGTCTTAGTTTTCCTTTTGGGAAGCGCTGTTACCTGACTGAATGTGGAAGGAGTGGCCAACAGTCCTTCCATATGACAACCATCCTCTTAGAGGGATCGCAAGGCTTTGATCTCAAATCTTATCATGCCAGTTGTTTTTTAGTTTACTGCCACCACAGTATATCTACCATAAGAAACCCTATAGAATCAACTGACCTGAGCCCATAGGGACTCAGAGATGGAACTGCCAACCAGAGGGCATGCGTGGGATAGACCTAGCCTTTTGTTCATATGTAACAGTTGTGCAGCTTGATCTTCACGTGGGACTCCTAAAGCAGGGAGCAGGGGCTGTCTCTGACTACATTGCCTGCCTTTGAATCCCTTTCTTCTAACTGGGCTACTTTTTCTATCTTCAATAGAAGAAGATGTGCCTACTCTTACTGCAACTTGATATGCCAAGGTTGTTTGATATCCATGGAGACCTTCCCTTTTCTGCAGAGAGGGGGAAGAGGGATGGATGGGGGGAGAGAGTGTGAGAGGGTGGCACTGGGAGGAGGGAGTACAATTGGGATGTAAAGTAAATTAACTTAAACAACAACAACAACAACAATAATAGATTTTCAGGACAAGTTCAAGTTCTCCTAACTCCAGAACGGGATGAATCAATTCCCTATTCCCCAGTGGTTCGGGAACCAAAGAGAGTAATTATAGCATAAGACAAGGTCACTAGCGCCCCACTGTAACACCTTGCTTATTGAGTTAAGAAGAAAACAAAAGGTGGAATTACTTTGAATTGCAAGATGGGTGTCCTTGCCTCAGCTGCCTTTTCTTCAGGGTAGGCAGTTTCTCCCTGACAGACCATGAATTCATTTCTAACAAGCCTTGTGGAATGTCTGCCAGTTCTGGCCACTTCAGAGATCAGTAACAGGAAAGAAATGTGCAAGCAGCATGTCGGGTGGGTGCTCTGCTTTTGAGTCTTCTCAAAATGCTGCGCCATCATCTTTCACTCCTTAAATACACCCGTCTTTTAAAAAAGTGTTTCCAGTGAGATCCCCTTCCTGGGCCCTGTGCTGCCCACAGTTTGCTCATTACCCAACTAGGGACAGCCTAGACTCTTCAGCAAATCCACAATTCCAAACCCCAAACAAACCACAGTTGAGTCTGAAACCTAGGCAACCCATGATGCACTTTAAATGTCAGTTGTAATGAATTTGAAACTACCAAGTGCCTGGGATGGGCTGTCGCTCATTCTATGTGGTGTTGAGCTATTCATTTTGTGGCCCACACCTTGCATTCATTTGTATTTCTAATGTAGTTGAGAGTTTCCTTTTCATAACAAGTCCTTTTGAAACTACGAGCGCTGCGTCTACCTAGGCACATGCTGCCAAACCTCACCATGATTTCATGTCTACATGTGGATCATTCATTCATTCACTCACTTAGAGGCAGAGCCTAGTGTAGCCCAGGCTGGCCTTGAGGTCACCCTACAGCCAAGGACGATCCTGAACTTCTGATCCTCCTGCCTCCACCTCCCAAAATGCCAGGATTATACATTTGCACCACCGTTTTGGTTTTTTTTTGCATTGCTGAGGATGCAGTCAAGGGTTCCAGCATTCCTTCTGCCAACAGGAGTGCATCCCCGGTCCCTTGATTATGACAGATCTGAAAGAGGACCATGCATAACCTTTCCTGCAGCTGGCTGTCTCTTCCCACTTCCTTAGAAATTATAACTGTGATAAAATCGCAAAAACTTTTGTACACAGCAACACTCATCAGCATATGATCGCTGATAAGGGCCCTTGAAATGTCACTTCCCTGCGTTTGCGAGGGGAACAGATAGAATACCCAAGGGACAGGTTGTAGTGAAGCTGAATGATTGTAAATGGGAATCGTGTAGAACAATGGCCAATTCATGGGATCGCTTCGCACATTCGTGTCCCATTTGGTCATGGTCTTATAAATCTGAAGAACAGCATGAGGCTCAACAGGAGTGCAGAGGTGCTCCCCAAAGGGTGCTCCCCAAAGGGTGCTCCTCAACAGGGCTAAATATGTAGGATGCAAGTGTATAAGCCATAACTTGTACTACAAAGATTGTGTGTGTGTGTGTGTGTGTGTGTGAGTGTGTGTGTGTGTGTGGTGGGGTATGGTGTGGTGCGTGGCATGCAGACATGTGTGGTCTAGCGCTCATACCTGTAAGTGTGCACAAAGGAGGACCTTGGGTGTCCCACGCTATCCTTGCGCCCCAGAGACAGAGTCTCTTGATAAATGTGGTGTCCATCAAGCCCAGTAACCATCCCGTTTCTACCTCCCACAGTGCTGTGGTTACAGGGGCACCTAGGCAGCTCAGCTTTTTGACAGGGACAGGAGATTCAAATTCAGGTAGTCATGCTTGGAAAGCAAGCACTAGTACCCGCTGAGGTGTCTCCCAGCCTGATGACTCGGCTACCATCTGAAATCCAAACGTAGCACCTTGTGCTCTGGTCTGGGAACTCACTGTTTAGTGCTGTGTTAGGCTGGACCTTCCGCCCCGATCTTTTTCAAAGTCTTCCGGAATTCACGCCACGGGAAGATCTGGAGTGGAATGTTAAAGTGGCGGTCTCATTGTTGCCCTTCACTTTGGAGAGAGACAGAAAGTTTGCGCTCTCGCTCTGGGTGCCCTTGAGATGCTGTGACACAACATCAATGCCACCTGCATCGGCTGATAATTCAGGGGTTATGATGCTCTTGTTTATGGCTCCTTCACCTCCACCGACATTTTTACTTGAGTGATTCACTGTTTCAAACCAGCCTGAGGTGGGTGGGGGGGAGGTGGGGAAAGGAAATCATTCAAACTCAATGCTACTTTGAAGTCCGGTTACTTGGCTGGAAAACTGCAGATAAATTGATGGCTGCAAATGGTGTGAGATTTGAATGATTCTTCTTCCACTTCAACTAAATCTATTGAGCACACCCAAATAATTTAAAAGCACTGAAAATAAGCAGCATCGGGATTAATGAAAGCAATATGCTCGGCCCGCTGCGTTTATTATTTTTAAATTATAGGGCTCCCACTTGAAGAAACGCAACGAGGTCGAAACGAAGCAATTTTGTTGTTAAATATTGTCGTTTAGAACAAAATGCCTGGGACCCTGGAACTGAAACTGTCCAGGCCGCTGCTGTTTTCTGTTGATCCCTAGTTATTTTTCAAGTGAAAGAAAAGTGGCAGGGATAGGGAAACTCCCTGGGACCCCCGTGGGCACCTTGGGGGCAAACTGTGTGGACCTTGGGGCTCAGGAAAGCTGAGATGAGCTTGTAACTCCATGGCAACCCCTTCAGGGCTCTGTTTATCAGTATGTGAGCTTGAATTTAATACCTCGGAGATGGCACAGGGTCTTGAAAACTCTAGTTGTGAAACCAAGAAGCCCCAGGCATCTGGAGTTTCCCTGGGACTTAACGTCTAGATTTTTTTGTTGAGGAGATGCTGTAGTTCCATCGCTGTGGCATTTTACCAAGATGGAAAGCAACTGAGGCGGGGGAAAGGGTGTGGGTGAGCTTACAGGTCACACAGTCCATCACCGGAAGAAGTCAGGGCAAGGAACTCAAGCAGAAATTTGAAGCAGAAACCATGGAGGGACCATGTTTGCTGGCCCACGGACCCATGCCGAGCTAGCTCTCAAAGACATCTCAGGAACCCCTGCTCAGGGAATGGTGCTGCCTACAGTGGGATTCCACCCCCCCGCATCCCCTCCCCCGCATCGCCTGCCACACACATCAGTTGACAATCAAGATAATCCCCACAAGGAGACATGTCCACAGGCCAATTTGATCTAGACAATTCCTCTCTTAGATAATTCTAAAACAGTGGTTCTCATCCTTCCTAATGCTGTGACCACTTAATATAGTTCTGCATGCTGTGGTGACTCTCAACCATAAAATTCTTTCTTGTTGCTACTTTCTAACTGTCCTTTGGCTACTGTTATGAATCATAATGTAAATAGCTTATATGCAGTGTGTCTGATGTGTGAGCCATGTGAAGGAGTTGTTTGACCCCCTTCCCCTCAAAAGGAGTTGCTACCAACAGGTTGAAAACCATTGTTCTGGGCTGTGTTGAGTAGAAGGGTTGGAATTAACCAGAATAGGAAGGTTTAAAGTTTTAAAATAGTTTCTGCCAGATGTTGACAAGGCTGTGGAAGAAACATGGGCTTTAGAGCTGTGAATTTAAGATTCGCTAATCCTGATGTTGGGGTTTCCCTCTTCAAACTCAGTGAACAAGAGAGGGCAGGATGCAGCTACTAAGAATGTGTGCAAATGACACCCAGTTCCTGAGGGCAGAGAACACAACTGTAACCTTTGGGGTGATGAGGGGGTTCAAGACTGGGTTTTTCTGTGTAACAGCCCTGGCTGTCCTGGAACTCACAGAGATCTGCCTACTGCTACCTCCTAAGTGCTGGGATTCACGTCACGGCATAAGCCACAACCAACGGGCCAACTGTAACAACTTTTTCATTCTTTATTTCATTGTCATTTTCCGCTCTACGTTTTTCTTTAAAGAAATAAAATGAACAAGTTGAGAGCTGCCATATAGAGTAAAGGATTCCTACTTACATTTCTGGTAAAACCAGTAAGTGTTTTAGGCCTGGGGCGGAGGCTCAGTTGGTAAAGTGCTTGCCAGGCAGGCCTGAGGCCTGTAATCCTCAGACTGGAAAAATAGAGACAAGAGGATCCAAGGGGCTCACTATCCAGGCAGCCTCGTCTAAGCCTCAGCCATGAGAGACCCCATTCCATAAAAGCAAGGCGGGGCCAGCTCACTGAGTAAAGGCAGTTGCAGTCAAGCCTGACAACCTGAGTTCAATCCCCAAGACCCACATTCTGGGCATGGAGGGCAGACTCCCCAAAGTTGTCCTTTGACCTCCACACGTGTGCCATGGCATCTAATAAAATAATAAAAGGTAGATGGCCCATGAGGAATGACACCAAAGGTTGAATTCTGGTCTCCAAATACACACACACACACACACACACACACACACACACACACACACATCTACACAAACATACGTATTCATACATACACACATACATTCATATACAGACATCAGAAATAGATTTTTGTGTCACTTATATTTTGCTGATAAGTAATTTTAAGCGTATATTCTATACATTGGGACATACATACACTAATAGTCCTTGTTGCTTAGTTGAAATCCAGTATTAACTGAGCATCAGCCACAAACGAGCGTTCTCCTTGTGACAGACAGCTTTGACTGTCATCTGGCTACAACCTAGATTCACCTGTGAAGAGAGTCTCGGGGAAGGTTTATCTAGATCAGGTTGGCCCATGGGCTTGTCGTCTGTGTGGGATTGTGTTCCTTGCCTTAACTGATGTGGGAGGCCCTAGCCTGAGGGTGGGCAGCACCATTGGTTTGGGGTTCTGGACTGTGTGAGAGTAGAGAAGCTGGCTGAGCACTAAACATGCATATATTTATTCAGTCTCCTCCTGACTGAGGGTCTGATGTGGGCCATGGTCTCAGGCTCCTGCAATTATGACTTCCCTACAATGATGTACTACGGATTGGAATTGAGAGCTAAAATGAGTCCTTTCGTCCCCTAAGCTGTGTATGTCAAGACAGTCAGTCACAGCCACAGAACTGGAACTAGGCGATGACTAACAAGAACGTTCAGTGTACGTGCGGTGGGAAGAGAAAGGGGAGAGGGTGGAGTGTGAGAGTCACTCCCAGCATGGCCCAGCTCATTTGCTCCAACTCTGCTGCTTCATAGCCTCCTGGGTCTCTCCGTCAGGTTTAGCTCCTGCTCTGGCCTGTAGTAAACAGCCACCACAGAATTCCCTCCAAGTGGCTGGGTAGGAGTCAATTGCAGGCACAGATCTGTATTTCCTGTCACCAGGCAGCGCCTGTAACTTGGTAAGATGACCTTGAAGAGAAATGTGTTTAAAATGCAGCTTCACTGATTTTCTTTTAAAATTTCCTTCCCATATACCTCCTGAAAGTGATCTCAGGAATACAGCAGACTTTGTTTTTTGTCTTTTGAATTATTTGTTCATAGGCCAGCACACTATTACAGCAGTACTTGGTAACTGTATCACACTTTTAGGTAGGTAACATCTCTTAATTTATCTCTCTCTCTCCCCCTTTCCTGTCTTTCTCTTTCTCTCTCCCTCCCTTCCTTTCTTCCTTCCTTCCTTCCTTCTGACAGATTCTGACAACCCCCAGGCTGGCTTTGAACTTATTACATAGCTAAGGATGACTTCGAATTTACTATGTAGTCAAGTTGTTCTGACCCCTTTGCCTCCACCTCCTGAACGTTGGAGCTACAACACCACGCCCGTTTTTCTACTCAGGACGAAACCCGGGCAAGCACTGTACCAACTGAGTCACAGCCCCAAGCCACGTTTGCATGATTTCCTTTGGTATAAAATAGAAATATTAACTGTGGTATTAATGCATTGTGTCTATATATTCAATGCTCTACAGGTTCCTGAATTTTTTAAAGTTATCACTCAGTCCAGATAATATTTCATCACCGTGGAGATGAATATAACATATCTGAGGACATTGTTCCTGCTTCTGTCTCTACCAGAAGTATCTGCGGTGTCCCCAAGATCCTGGGGTATAACAACTTCTCTGTAACAGAGTTTCTGAAAGTTTGCAGGAACGAGCAAAGAGCTAGAAACAAAGGTTCCTGGAACTTACTGCCCAAGACTTGAGGGTTCCATGTTGATGACTATTAAGAAGTTCCCAAGCCATTTTCCAAACTACTAGACAAGCAAGAGTCCGCAAATGGGAGAGACTTGTGAAAGTTCCTCAGGCTGATCTGCTGAGCGTCGAGATCAGAAAGGGTGTCCTTCAGTTTTGGTCACTAGCTAAGAGCTATGTATGCTTGGATCACAAATGTCCCCTAAAGGCCTGAGTGCTAAAAGCAGGTTGCTAGGACGACACTACCTGAAAAGAGCTGAGATTTGGGACAGGTCTTCAGGGCGTTGAGAGCTTTCCTTTAAAGGGAACTAGAGGAGCCTGAAACTCCTGATTTTGCTTCCTGATCATGGGCTCCTTTGTGAGCTTCTTCCTGCTGAGTGCCTGAAGCAGCACGGTCAGTCATGGGGGCTAGACCTGAATCTGTGAGCCACAAGAAACCTGCTCTCTCTGTGAGTTAATCCCCTTGGGTAATGTGAGAGGAGGCAATCAACACAGGCAGGTAGGCCTGCTTTTCATCTAAGATCTGCACTTTTACCTCCATTCCATCGGATCCTTGGCTCCGGCTCCTGTCATCCCGGGAGGAGTAAAACCTGCGTTATAGACATCTTCATTCAAAGGAACAGTGGAACTTGTAGGTCTAATCTAGCAGGCCAGAGACTCAGCTCAGCAAAAAACAAACAAACAAACAACAAACAACAAACAACAACAACAAAAACACAAAAAAACCCCAAAAACCATACCTTCAACTGCTCTACAGAACCACTATATTAAATATCCAACGATTTCTCATTGTAATTATCTACGTTAAATTTTCTGATGGTAAAACTCCCACCAAATGCTACACTTATATGATATTGAGAAGAAACCCCAACTTCTCAGAAGTCTTGGGGGAAAGCAACATCAACAAGAAAAAAAAAAATCAGTAATGGTCACATTGGCCCCAAGAAAACTAACTCAGAATTTTAAAAGGGTAATTTCCTAAGAACGAACACCTCGAAAGAAAAATTCTTCATTGGTAAAGAAAAACCAGCTTCCTCTGTGCGCCGTTCAGTTATCCTTCCCTTTCTTAATAGTCCTGCATTCGAAAGAGGCCAAAGGAGTCCGACCTTGCCAAGCTAACTGAGCAGGAAAAGGCGATCATGTGTATAAGGTTGTCACCCAGCCCACAAATTATGACAAAATACGCCTCAGCACTGGGGGAAAGACTCGCATTTCTCCGGGTGACATCCATAGTGGTACGTTTAAGGATTTGAATAGAACAGCAATTTATTTCACACTAACGTGTTTTATGGTTATCATCAAGCATGATGTCTTCAGAGACTGAAGGCTGATGTTTTTATGAACTCGGGGCTCCTGGATGCATTGTCTCGGTGGCTCAGAACTGATCTTTCCATCTCTTTAAAATGTCCCCTCCTCAGCCCCTGCCTCTGCTCATTTTTTTAAGTAAAAGGAAAATTGGGAGGGGGGTGTTAATAAAACGATTCCACACCAGACAAAGGGCACCCGAACAGCTCTCCAGCCCCGCATAGTTTCAGAATGAATGATTATCTGGCTAATTAGTGAAATAAATAATAATAATTGCCTGTCCCTCCTCATTAGAGTCCTTAATGGCAAATGGAACCCCAGTGCAGAGCTCCAGAGCGCTGGTTTAAAACACAGGACTTGATTCTGAGTTGAGAAAAAGAGACACAACTCTACATTGCAGAAATTCGCGCGGGAATGTCAAACTTGGGGGTGGGGAGGGCAGAAGTATCCGAGACCTTCCAGATCTGCAAGGCTTGGCTACAGAGGGAGTGTCGCCGTGCTCCTTCCCAATAAAAATTCCACTATGTTCTGAACCTGCAGGAAGTGACGGACCGCAGTCTGTCATCCTGGCAGAATGTGAGCAGACTCTCGGTCGTCTAAGATACAACCTACAGAGTCCGTGCTCTAGAGTCTGGTTTAGCATTTCCAGCATTTCCTTCCCTTGACCTTGTAGAGCCGACGACATACACATCTGGATTCTCTGGGACAGCTCCAAGTACTGACTACCAAAGACATTCTGCTGTGGTCTGAGAACCTGTAAGGCTGAGCAATTCCATGCAGCAAGCCTACCTTTGAATTTAAAACGTTAAAATACAAGGATAACCAGGGCCACACAGGGAACCTCTGCTTAACAACAACAACAACAAAAAAAAGACCACTCAAAATAGTTACTAGTTTTCCTTTGGTACTAAAGACCAGTTTCAACTCAGGACCAGGACCTACTTGATTAAAAGGATGTGTGTACACCCAGACACTTGTTTTCAGAACAAAGTTTTCAAAGTTGTAGGAGTTTCAAATAAGAGTGCAGGGTGCATAGGGAGAGGACAGCTGTACACAGGTACAGCAAGGACGACGGAGGTGACTCTAAAAGAAGAAATTCAGAGAGGGTGAAAGGCTGGACAGCGGCCCGCATCTTCTGAAAAAGTAATGGATGGTGTTGGTAGATCCAGTGGCATCCCGTCTCCCCTTCCATTGAAGTCATGAATGAAGATTTATGGGAGGCTCCGTCCACTCACAGTCCCATGTGGGCCTCAGCGTACCTTCATTTTCTCTTGTCACGCACTTGAGAAAGATGGGAAAGGGAAGATATTTTTCTACCTTGGTTTGCCTTGACGTGGTCCCTTGGGAGGGAAAGCAAGACAGCTCGCGAGGAAGAAAGACCTGACAGCGGCCTAACGCTTTGGTATAGGCTGGGCAAAGGTGTGAGAGACAGAGTGTGCTGAAGACCTTTCTCTTTTTTGTATTCTAAAGTCTGTGAGGTCCAAGATGCAGGTACTGGAAGGATCTGGTGCCTGGTGAGGACTGTTCTCAGCTCCAGGGATGGTGCCTTGTCTCTTGTTGCCCTGTTCTCACACTGTGAAGGAACAAACAGATCTTTTCAACTTCGAGTGTGTACACCTATGTATATGTGTATGCAAGTGTGTGTGAGTATGTGTGTGCAAGTGTGTGTGAGCCTGTGTGCATGTGTGTGCACATACATTTATGTGTGTGTATATGCAAGTGTGTACACATGTATGTGTGTGTGTGTGTGTGTGTGTGTGTGTGTGTGTGCACTCATGCATGTGCCACGGCTTACAGGACAATTTTCAGGAGTTGGTTCTTCTTGCTTGAAGCAAGCTCTCTTGTTTCTTGCCAGTGCACGGCATACTCAAAGCAAGCAGCTGGTTCTCCTGTCTCCGTTCCCATCTTGCTATTAGAGTGTTGAAATTACAGATGCATGCCACTGCCTCTGACTTTTTATGGGGGGTGGAAGCATGGAACTCCAGTTCATCAGCCTTACATGACAAGAGGTCTTACCTACTGAGCTATATCTCTCTCTCCTGCCCTACTGGAAGGTTTTTATTCTTGGTATTCTCTCTGGTCTCTGCCTCTGAGATCCACCTCCCTCTGAGTGGAACAGCTTCCTTTTCTGACTTGACCTTTGGCCTTGGCCAGACCTCCAACTTCTCATCTGCCCTGACATTGGTTTGGAGTCCCTCCCACCTGCAACAATTTCTTTGGGGGTTTGCCCCAGCTCTGGGCCAGCCCAGCCATGGATCAAGTTTAAGTTTTCTGCAGCTTGAGCATAGAGTTTATCTGTTTTAAAGCATTGTCTCCCCCCTTCCCAACCAGTATTAGAAATTTAGCCATGGTGAAATTATGAACCAAAATGCAAACAAGTTTGAGGAAAGACCTTCCAACCTTAAGCGAGTGAAGAGGAGCTCCTGCCTTCGGACGACATGCTAATTACTGACTCAGGAACATCTATTTAGAGAGAAAGCAAGATACTACATTGATTATATTAAGCATGAATTTTATGAATATTAAGGACATCTAGGGACTGGGGCTGCAGCTCAGTTGATAAAACGCCTGTCTAGCATGCTTTCAGCCATGAGTTGGAACCCCAGAACACATAAATCAGGCATGGACATGCATGTCTGCTTTCCCAGTACTCAGGATCAGAAGTCTAAGGTAATTCTGAGCTACTCAGTAAATACGAGGCTAGCCTGGGGTACATTACATCACACCTATAATTAATTAACTTATTGATTAATTTAAGACGCTGAAATTGGGGTTGGAGAGATGGTCAGTTGTCAAGGGATTGGCTACTCTTCCAGAGGACCCATGTTTGATTCCCAACACCCACCTGATGACTCCCGAACATTTGTAACTTCAGCTCTGGGGATCTGACGCCCTCTCCTGGCCTCCTCATGTACCAGGAACACAAGCAGTGCACAGACATGCAGGCAAAGAACATAAAATAAAATAATGTTTTTAATTTTTTAAAAAATTGAATTATTTTAC